>NW_020230182.1:0-77500 GCF_003227715.2 Harpegnathos saltator | reverse complement strand
GAGAAACTACAATATAGAATAGAAATATACAATGAAACGATTCGATATCTTACTTATCGTTTCGGTAGGAGCTGCCGACGCTACTACGTTAGCTTGAAACATCGAGAACAGTTCAGAGTTAGTAGGATTTTTCGAGAGAAACAGGGAGAACGATGAGAATCTATTATTTTGGATCGGTCGGGAAGTTTGGTTCGATTTTCGAGTCAAATGTCATTCTATCGTCAATTCAACGGAAATAAATTATTCATCGATCAAGCAATCAGCGTTTTTTGTCTGTGACAATTTGCCAACGCTTTGGCAGCTTTCGTACATCTATTTCGTCGAAGATGGCCGACTCAGCTGAAGGACAAAGCTAAAAAATCGAATCGAACTTTTCGACTATAACCCAATAGCTATCTCTCTTTTATCCGCTATCGTGGGATCGATGTAAGATATGGCGACGCAGGGTCGCATAAAAGACAGTTACCCTCTAGCGTGGTGCTCTTAACGGGCGTGTAGGGATCCGTGGACCTTCTGTACTTTTGTCGACCACCCCTGACGCGATCCAACCTCACGCCTTCCTTCAGCATGCCTTGCCGCAAGCATTTCTGAAATCTACACGCCTGGCACGCCTTCCGCCTGCGTTTGTTAATCTCGCACTCGCCGTTCGCCGGACACGTGTACTCGATGTTTCCTGTAAAATTACTGGCTATTTTATCGTAATATACGCGGTCCTGCCCCAGATAGCACCAAATCGGTCGTTAGGTACTTCAGAATGTCCCAGCCCTGGTGCCGATTGTCTCTCTTATCGGCAAGTTGTTCGCTTTGTGATTCGATTTTCCTTCGCGCAATACGACGTCGCATAAAAGAGAGAGAGAGAGAGAGAGAGAGAGAGAGAGAGAGAGAGAGAAGCCATTTAAAACGGCTTCATGCAATCTCTCTCGCATATCTGATCATTGATATGAATCAAGAATGCATCCTCATGCGGTATTTCTTATGTCACATAATGATACTTGTGATGCGTTTCTTTTGAGGAGTGAAATTCCTTGTCGCATTTATATTAACGACGAGACGGACAGAGGATTCATATACGGTAGCCTAACATATAAATTTCGTACAATCGATAGCGCAATGCGCATTAACCTAGTAGTCCTTGGTGCTATCTGGACGAATTATTGTAGCCTGTGGCTCGAAGATCGATAAGCCTCTCTTACCTTGTATAGTCCTTTTGAAGAAAGCCTTACACGCTTCGCAGGAGGCAACACCATAGTGAAAACCGCTTGCAACATCTCCGCAAACCAGGCAGAGTCTTCTGGGCATCATATCTTCTTCCTTGACACCGTCCTACGCAGATAATGCAACGATATTCGAGTAAATCGTACGCTCGATGTGACTGAGAAATTTATAAAAGAAACACATTCGCGATTACATACATCCGTAGCTCCCAAAGGCTGCGTAGTGGAAGAGCAATGATGCATCTCTGGACTCTCAGGACTGCCACCGCTATCGCCATAATCTGGCGGAATGTCCAGTTTCGTGCATATTGACTGCAAAAACAAACAGTTTCAAAATGACAAAGTGCGCGAATGGTGTAACAGCATATGTTCAATAAATTGTAATGGATGGTACGGATAACGAATGATCAATGAATTATAAAACGATCGCTATAGTTAACCGTTAATCACTGACACGTATACACAGATTATTTTATAGAGGCAAATTTCATCATCTAATATTTTCATCGAGTTATGATTTATAACTGTTCATTAACAATAATTTGACTGAGTGCCGTCTGTTGATACATTTTCCATTTTCAATATTAAACTCCGCAACGTTAAATGTCATTCAAAATTGAATAAAAAGAAGAAATGTCATTCAAAATTGAATAAAAAGAAGTGTATTACTTATCTGAATTAGTGGCAATCCATTTTAGGGAGACAATTATTAATTTCGAATCGCATATATGCACTCAATTGAAAAAAGCTGTTGCCAATGGATGTTTGAAGAAAGAAAGAAAGTAAGTATTTTCGAATCCTCAATCTGACCATTCCAAAGTTTGTACTTTCAACTATAATATTCTGCGTATGCGTGTTGACTGCACAGAGCATCTCGCCGTTACCGTATCAACATTTAATGGCAGATATGTAATGGTCAATTTGAAGTCGACTTTTCCTCAATCAAGATATCAAGAGAAGTCATTAAAAAATGCTATCAAAGCTCGAGGCAAAATCGACTACAATCCATCCAAAGTTCTTACTGCCATGAATTCATTGAAAGTCATAATGCAAAGAGTTCAGTTGGAATTAAACCACAAAAAATATCAGGTCGGCATCACTGATTGTTAAATAGATGAAATGATTTGAGATTAAAAAAAAAAATAAATAAATCTTCATAGCATTCGTTTATTTCGTTAATCGTGTGTAACATTGTCGAAACAAAAGAATACACAATCATTTCTCCGCAAAACGCTGCAACACACATGAAAATCAAACACCTGGAGGTTCGAACCAAAAATCTTTCGTTGCTGCAGTCATTTTGTATACGCGATAAAGCTTTCGTCCCAAGATCGTTGGCCGTTTAATGGGTTTCGAGCGTTGATGCGGTAACGACATGCGGTGCACATCTCTGTACGTTCCGTCCCGGTGAGAAATCGATCGACGATCGATCGAGTTCTCTCAACAACTTTAATACCTCCTGGTGCTGAAGGGTCGTGGTAGGCGAGCATACTTGATAATTTTGCGTAGGTGTCGACGGATTGTCGACTTCCTGCTTGATGTTCGGCATCGTCGTCCTGTTATTCCCAATCATACTTTCCGTAGTAGCGCCAGACATCATACAGACCTGTCGAGAGATACGAGAGAGATAACGTAGTCTCTGTTCCTGTGTGGCGACATCGACGAGGGCGTATCTCGTGCGTCCGCGGGTCGCGAATCTTAATCGGATTATCGCGCGCGCGCGAGAGAGAGAAAGAGAGAGAGGGAAAAAATGCCGCAAGAATGTCGATTATTCGTGATCCAACGGTGGGACGAGAGACGAGACACAGGTCGGGCCGTGAGCATCGTCGCGAAAATATAATAAGAGAGAACTACATCGCGCCCGTCGCGCGCGATCTTCTCTGCAACGTCGTCGTTGGTTGCACCTTTTTTGCGGCCGCTATATTTAAGTACGGCCAACGCCTTGAGCATTTTTAGAATTGACTTCGGAGAATTCGCGGTAGCGCGCCAGCTAGTGCCTCCCGACGAAGAGAGATCGCGGCCTTTTTTTCCTCCACGGGCCGATCTACCTGCGTGCATACGCGACAATATGAGGGAGAGGCCCGGAAAATATGAAAACTGAGAACCCTGGTGCGTATTATTACAATAGCGTGCTGTATAGCGAGCACAAGATACGATTACCTGAGGTAACCGCTGACTCGATGGTAACTCTAGCCATTATTTCAAATATCGATGTGTTGTGTGTGTGTGTGTGTGTGTGTGTATATGTGTATGATGTATACACGTGTGCCTGTGTACAAACAACACTTGGACTCGTAAGAAAAACAAATTAATTTGCTCGCCTCCGTCTATACGGCCGAGTACATCTCTAAACGATCGACCGATTAGCCTTTATGCGCTTGCAGGCACTCTCGAGTCTCGATTAAGTATTCGAATCCTAATCCTGAGTGAGACTTTGTCTCTGAGTGTCTCTTGTCTGTAAACGGTCCAAAATTCTCCGGCACGTCCAATGTTCCCCGTCGACGGTATCTGATATACACGCACACACTGTAGCGAGTGACACAGCCATAAAATAGAAACGTGCGTATTGGCTTTGTCTTCGTTCCTTTCTTGAATCGAGTCGCGCTCCTTCCTCGATATATATACTTCGAGGTGTACTATACTTCGGCACGAGGTCATAAGTATACCACGTGCAAGTCTCGCGCTTTAATAAACTTGATCTTTTTTTATCCTACGTCTGATGCTTTAATTATTCGCAATCACAAAAAACCGCTGTAACGTCTGACTTCTCTCGTTAAGATGTAAATTGTGCAAAAAGAAATATAGAATATAGGACATACTTGATAAAGTGTATAATTTAAGTGTAGACTTTATCTCGTCCCTGGGGTGTGTGTGTCGGAGCGCAAGGTTCCTGCGGGAGTTTCTTGATGTGATACGTTCAAGAATAATAACTGATTCGAAGACGCTGCCATTGGGTGAGACTATGTTAACAAGCGGCTCTCGAGTGCGCGGCCCTAGAATACAGAGTTCGCCAATCGGCGAACAAAGTAACGGTGAAAGGATTGCGTAAGTCCCCTTTCTCCCTCCCTTTCTGTTCGGTCTCGTGGTAGTATCGTGCGTGGCCGCAGAAAGCGAGAGTCGCGCGTACGGAAGAAGGTGGTGGCGGAGCGTCTAGTCGACCTTGAACTTGATTTCTTTCCGATACAAAGGCGCCGTGCTTTCGCTCGCGGGAGCGAGGGCGAGAGCGACCACCATCAACTCAATCCTATCGGCATATCGCGCTGAATTTACAACGGAATTGCCGGAGAGATCGGAAACCGCGATGAGTCATGTCGCGTTTCTGCCAGAAAGTCGCCGGTTGTACGGCGAACGCGGAGTTTTATTCCGACGAGGGTGCTTCGAGATGCGGCAGCAGCTCAGCGAATCTGAGACCTCGATCGGACCCTGTCATTGTTCACCGACCTCACCGGTACAATGACGAGAGTCTCGCTCGTACCAACTGTGTGTTCGGAATCCGATCAAATTGGTCAGAAACGCGTGTAGACTCAACCGGATCCCGCTCGCGTGCGGGAACACAAATTCACGCGGAAAACGCTGTTTATCAACCAATTTGTTCGTCGTCGTAATTATAGATTTGTTTCCTCGTGATCACGACGATATAAATACCAACAAAACCGATAATCTCGTGCCTGCTTCCTGCCGCCTCTCTCAGACGCAACTTTTCAAAAGGAACGGCCGATCGCTAAAGCGAGCTTGCACTTGACGCGAAAGATGTGTCGGTGCGCGATCGGCCCTACGTCTATTACTATTTATTCCAGCGAGTGGCTAAAAGGGAGGGAAAGGGTTGCGTAAGTCTCTTCTCCTTCCTCCGTTCGATCCACGTTTGATTGAGAGCTCGAGAGGAACGTGTGGAAGAGAATGTTGTGTGTAAATGTGTTTAAGAGAAAGACAGAGAGAGCGAGAGAGAGAGAGAGAGAGAGAGAGAGAGAGAAAGAAGGGGGAGGGGGAGATAGAGAGAAAGAGGCAAGAGAGGCCTCGAAGCGGCGTCTCGCTGGCCTTGAACTTGACTTTTCTGCGAGAGAGCGAGAAGCTGCCGCGCGCGTTCGCGAAGGCCGCGCGGAGCCACGGCATCGCAATTTTAGACGCCGCCGACTGCCGGCGGAAACGGCCGACAAGCACGACCTTGGGCCTCTCAATCTCGTTTTATCTCGTTTTATCTCCTCCTCTGTCCTACCTTCCTGCTGCCTGTGCGTCCGTGACTCTCCTCCGTTCACCGCATCGCATCGGCGCGCAATGGCGCGACGTGACGTGGACGCGACGCGGATCCTGATGCTGCGCTACCGACACCTTTCACGGACATCATCGTGACGCGACGCGACGCGACGCGACGCGACGCGCCGTACCGCGCTTGTCTCTGTGCTGGTGAATGGGTAGAAGCGCGAAAAAACCGCGTACGAATCATCCGGACATTGCGCCAAGTTGCCAGCAAAACAACCCGACTTAACGGTACAAAGCGCCGTCGATGAATTTCCTTGTCTTTTTTTCTTTTTTTCTTTTTCTTTAATTGGCCCGTCTCGGTGATTCTAAGTAGAATGGTTCTTTGAACCTCGCTTCGAGAGAGAGAGAGATATGACGCATAGACGCATGCTCCGGATGACTCTGGCATCTAGAAAGCCGAAATATCAACTATCGATATATGAAGCCGTCGCGTCAAGTGTGTATTTAGGAAATGTCATTATCGCGATGTAATTATCGAGTCATGGTATGCGGCGTCACGCATGCTCGAATTAATGGGCGAGTGCACTTTACCGAGGCGGGCATTAATTCGCGCTGAAATAATAAACGTATGATCGGACGAGTATAATTGCATTTATACAACAAATATATCTACAATGACGGGAAATTGGCGTTACACGCGGCGGAACGAGAGTAACTTTCTGATATCACGAGGTGAGATTGAAAAACAGAAGAGAACGAAAAAACAAGAGCCTCGTGTGCGAATGGACGTAACAAAAATTCCGCTCGGGCGATCGGAATAAACGCGCGCTCCGTGTGAGAATTGCATATTATTTAAACGGTGCGGTAAAACCGAATCGCGCCACTGCTCCTGATCGAGTTGATCCGATCCCGACGGCGTTCCAGTCTACGATACCGAAATCTTCAAGGCTCGCGCCGCGCGAAACTCGTTGCAGCCGTTCTCGAGCAGGTCGATTACGTAAGGGAGGAAAAAAAAGAGAGAAAAGTTCCTAGCGCGCGCGACGCGACGAAGATAGAAGAAGGAAAAACGGATACTTCGCCGGGCGAGAATGCGAAAAATCGTAATTTCAACGTAACGACATCAAGAGCAGGCCAGGCGGAGGGGGGGAAGGAGGGAATCAATCGGGGCTTAACGCTTGCGGCGTGACGGAGTAATTAACAAAATAAAACGCCACACCGTTGGAAGCGAATCGTGGGGGGAGCCTCATCTCGAACGCCTCACCGAAGCTGGCCAAGCTTTCGCAGCTCGCGCGACCATCGGCGAATATTGAATTTTCGAAGCGTTCGCGTCGTTACCGCCCCCTTGCCCCGCTCGCCACCGCTTGTTAATTACAACGGACGAAGATGACGGAGATTAGAGAGATAGATGCTGATAGAACGAGGAAATCGGACATTGCTGGATAACGATGATTGGGCGCGATGAGCTCGCGCTCGCGCGCGACCGAGTAAACGGTATCGTGTGAAGCGTGCAAATTAAGATACATCGCGATTAACATCGGTCAATAAACAACCGCCTATCTGTTGCCAGGTGCGATACCGGTCCCGATAGTGCACACAATCCGCATAACCGTCGCATAATGCGCGCCAGCGCGCAATTCTTCGCCGCCGCCGAAAACATCGTCGCGATGCGAGGGCTCGAAATCAATGAACATTTTTACGCCGCGGCGATGTGTGCCCAAGTAATTATCGCGCGCGTTATCGAGGAAAAGTCTAGCCGGCCAAACGCACGTGGCGTATCGAATATCGACCGTCCTTTTTTCTTGCCCGGTCTATTGTCCTCCTTTCCCAATACAAAGGTAACGCAATGTGGCATTTTTCCGCGACACCTCACGCGAACGTCCCGCAATTTAATTAATTAATGCCCGACGAATCACACTCTCGCGAATACGGTGCGATAATTTTCGCGTCGGTTGCAAATAATGGTCGCATTGCTCGCGTTGGAAGGAGAGAGAGAGAGAGAGAGAGAGAGAAGAAATAATTATCTTCCTTTTTCTCTCCTTCAATCGAATTATGCACTTGTACATTCTTCTCTCTCTCTCTCTCTCTCTCTCTCTCTCTCTCTCTCTCTCTCTTGCTATCGAGAGACGCCCGTAGAACATCACTCGATATTCCTGCGAGATAGTCGGCAACAAGTCAACGACGCTATCTATGCGAATTATTATAACCGTCTTGCTCACGTTCGCGCGCGCAGTCGGAATATCGCAGCTCTGTGTTATGCACGTAGGTGGTTACGGAATTAGAACGCGAGAAAAGAACAGATCGATCCCTCGAGGATGAAGACCCTGGGTCGCGGTCAAGGCCGCGGCCTTGGCGAGAACTACGCTCCGATTTCGCATCGATCTTATCCAATAAAAATAGCATGGTAACACATGGCCGCGCGATTTCGCGGTATTAAAACGACAACGACTGCCGTTTTGCCGCGAATGTGCAGGTGCAGGTACACACCCATGGGATCTTGTGAGACTTTCGCCCATGGGCGAAAGTCTCACAAGGACAATTAATTTCTCGGAAATTTAAAGTTGGCAGACTAGGCTTAGCGACGCGCTGCCTCTGTCTAAAGTGCAATTCCATCTTTGACGTAGAAACGGTAAGACTCGCCGAGCTATCGAAAAAAATCCACGCAATCTTGCGTGCAAGAAAATTATTAAAAAATTTGCAAAAGAGAAACGACTTGAGTCGTACCACTTCATATCAAACATTACTTTTGATCGTTTACTTTCATCACCTTAATTAAAACTTCTTAACGCTTTGATGTCCGCAACGTGTGACCAAGATTTTTTTGTCTGGCGCCGGTAGGTCTCGTGTAGATCCTACCGTCTGTCACCGGCGTTTTTCGAGAGATCGTAAAATATCTTGCTTTATTAATCTCAATATCAATATTTAATATCAACATCTCAATATCTCGGCATTTATTCGATAGCTTTACACGCCGCGACACCAACGTGGTGTCACCGGCGTTTGTTCGATAACTTTGCACGCGACACCAACGTGGTGCCACCGGCATTTGCGTGAAAATTTTCACATGACACCAAAGTGGTGTCACCGGACGGCATAGTGTTAATTACCGCTGATAATAAACAACAGCGTCTTTGTACGTCACGAGGCCTAAAGAACTCCGGAACGACGTTTGCGGAAAGAATTAATTAACTGCAATCGGACCTAAGCAAAGAATCCCAATAGGATTAATACAATACTGTGTATTCGAGGTGCGCCTATCAGACTTTTCATGATTATTACCCTTTTATTAATTTACCAGGAAACTTCATGGATATAAAAAATTAAAGAAATAAAATGCGAATGATCGTCGGCGGTGTTCGAAACTGAACCTGCGGCGGTGGACTGATCAGCCGGTAGGAGACAGAGAGAAAAAGAGAGAGGGAGAGAGAGGGGGAGAGAGAGAGAGAGAGAGAGAGAGAAAGAGAGAGAGAGAAAAGTAGGTTCCACCTCGATCAACGAGCGGCGGAATCGTGCTCTCAGTGTTGAGTCGTGTTGCTGGTGGGGAACGATAATAATCGTTCTCCGGAGTGGCGCGGTGGCCCGGAGGGGAGTCAAGTTTAAGGCCGCGAGACGTCGATGACGTCATCTCAGAGAGAAAGAGACAGTGAGTGGTAAGGCTGGGAGAGGGGCGGGGAAGAGGAGGGGTGAGCAAGTCCTAACCTTGGACAATGTGCGAAACGGGCCAAATAATCGGACGGACAGGTACGTTCCCGACATAGAGTCGATCGAGAATGTCGAGGCAGGCATACAGAGAACGGCCAAACCTTCCGATAACATAGATCGCTCCGTTTATACAGGGTGTTCTCTTGAGATGCGCCCGCCGAGTGCCTTTTCATCACGGCACTCACGATGGTGCAATAAATGCAAATGGTATCGCGAATATTACTACTGATCGCCAACGAGACACTGCGCGATATGCGCCTCTCGTATTTTATTCGCGACGATCCTTGCAGAATGGAGTGCGATTAATAACAAGAACAATCGCTCGGGATAGCACTAGAGATGTCGCTTCCGAACGACATCTCTTAACGTTATCTAGGGAGAGGAGAGTGTCGTGAGCGTGGAACGTCAGGTAGCTCAGTGGTTTAGAACAGTCGTCCGGCAAGCGAAAGACCCAGGTTCGGTTCCCGGTCAAGCGATTACCGCGCTCTCGATGTTTTTCTCTCTTCGGAACAAAAATAAGATGCAGGTCCCGAAAGCACGGCGTCCCGTCGCCACCTAGTACGCTCTCCTTCTTTCATGGCAAAAGCTTCTTGCTCGTTCCCGTGAACAGTTTTTCTTTTTTCTTTTGTTTTGTACCTTTCACGACGACGACGACGTCGATCGATCGACAACACCCCTGCGACAGACGCGACGATATGGTACTCGAGATATCTCGTGACTCGAGAGATTCGCCCGTCGATGTCAGACGCATAGAAGAAATGCATCGGCGATCACCGCTGATCGCCATATGTACGTGTAGCGCGTGTAAGCGGCGACCTTCGCATTGCTACTCTATCACGGCCACGTTCCGCTTCCTACCCGCGAGTACTTGTTTATGCGCAACTAGCGGTGTGTCGTAATACTTTTTTCAATAATCTAGCGAGAATTCGCACTAAACATCCAATATCGCCTCTTTCCGCTTGATTCGTTACATTGATCTCTGAATTGATATTACATCATTGGCTGCAAAAAGTTGATTTCGCTCATTCCAGATTGGAAACTGAAGCTCGCGTGATTTCGAAGCGACTCTTAAGTATTAATTCTTATAGATTCTTATTATTAATAGATCCTATAGATTATATATTAGATTGTCGAATAATCGAGATTACTGAAGAAACAAGTTTCGCGAAAGTTTCTCTCTCAAAAAATTCAGGTCGGTATTTTGATCCGAAGAATTGAAAAAAGCAACGATATGTCTTTAGTTACGCCTTTGAAATCGATCTTTCTTTGACAAAACTGCCCAAGTACTTTCAGAATTACAAGCGACCGAGGATGAGGAGCTTCCCGCGTGCGAGTCTCATGCCCGTTTTTACCAACCTTGGTTAAACTAACCGGCTAGTTATTCCAACGGAATTGACCAATCGCATTTGTCGTTAATTAAAATTGACAAATGTGATTAGTTAATTCCGATTACAACAACTAGCCGGTTAAATCAAGCAAAGAGTGGTAGAAACGGGCATCAGTGATACAAATAGATAATAGAAATTGTTCCCGTCGCTGAATTTCAAGTGTCGGCTGTCGAAGCGCTAAGAACATCCTCTGGTTATCGAGAATTCATATTCGCGATTACGTTAACGATTAAGACGGAGACGCGCTTTCTCGCTCGTTTTTGATCGCTCGACGGCGGCGGATCGCGTCGCGAGATCTCTCTCAATTATACGCTCATGTTCCAAATACACGAGCGCCGGCATAAATTCCTCGTTAACCCATCGTCAATTCAGGCCGGAGGCGCGAAGTGTCTCGAGACGAATCACGAGACGAATAATATGCATGGTTATAGGGTCATTATAGATGCTGAAAACATCGAGACGACAGAGTTCAAGTACGTGGCCGTGAAGGTTAAGCTACGTTAGCACGTCGTATAGAATAGAAGCATAGACGAGACACGCTAAGTAATATCGGCGATGATAGCGTAAACGCGGTATTCCGCCACGTCGCTCTTCGTGGTGGCTTCCTTCCCGCTCTCTATGGTCAGGCACGTGGCGTTGCGTAAGAATCGCATGGGTATGGGTGTGCGCGAGTACGCGTACGTGAGTGCGTGCATGCGAACACGACGCACCAACCATCGTCGCGCGCGACCATTGTCCATTTGAGAGAAACACTGTCGAGAATCATCCGCGAGAGAGTCCCCTGCGAACGAGAGCAGCACCCTCAAGTCGCCCGAGAGCACCATCGGAAGAGTAATAACTCGAAAGTAAATATATGGCACGGATGCTTCTCTCAAGTGGACACGAATTGTGCTCAAGTTTGGGCTAGCCGATAGCTACGGAGCGGCAAACGAAGCCGATTTCTATCATCTCCGCAGACAAATAATACTATCGATCAGCATATTGTTTGAAAAGGGTATCGGGGAAAGTCTATCGAGAGAGAGAGAAAGAGAGATTGAGCGTCAACCACCTCGACTGGTAAAAAGTGGAATAGTTGTTAACATTATTCGGCATTCGGGGATCTCTTGTGACGCATCGGATTTGTCGGATTTTCCCGCTTCTTTGTTTTCAGAGAGAATAACGCTTGCCAAATAACACCACACGGTGTCTCACCAATTATACAATCGACGATGTGTGTTGTTTATCTTACAGCTATTATGTTACAGAAAAATTCGGTAATCAGTCGAAGATAAGAGGGGAGGAAAACGCAGCGCACACACGCGTACGCATAAACATGTGTCATCGACAATCGTAAATTTCGGCGCACGCACGCACGCACGCAAGCAACGCAATTGATCCACATCCGACATCAGGCGCGCTCTTTCACGCTTTTCGCCCGAGAAGACGCGTGTATCAGCGGCTGCGCGAATCTTTCTTTATCGCGGGACGAAATGCGAAATCGTCGCGCGAGTATCAGCGCACTCTCACGAGTGCACTCGTACTCAGCGAAAACACGCTGCGGACTCCAGCGACACTCGTCCCAAGATGCGCCGGATATTCGGGCCGCAAACACTCTCGGGCTGATTTCGGATCGCAATTTTGCGTCGGCGCTTCTTCGTGCTCCGCACTGGTTCGCGCGACTCCGCGATACGCTCTGCAAAGAGGCCCCACATTCGCTCTTCTGCTCTCGCGAACTGTCCAGCCAATCGACCAATTATCGACACCTCGAGCCGTATTAACACTTGATCACAATTGTCGTAATTGCTATCTTCCAATTACCAATACGCCGTCGAGAAAAGCGCTGTGGAACAACGCACGCGCGCGCGCGCGCGCGTGCGCGAGCGAACGAGAGCAAAGAAGCTAGGAAGCAAAAAAGAGCCACTCGAGCCAGCGAAAGCTCGTCTCTCTCTCGTCCGGGCACAATAAATACTAGCGGCCAAACGCGCGCTCGCTCGAGCGCGATCATAACAAACAGTTTTTCTCCTCCTAATACTCCGTATAAAATTTCGAGAACGTGGAGAAGCTCCGTTTGCTCGTGGCTTCGTACGACGTATGAAGTCGCAAGTACGAGCGCAAATGTCGGCTGAGATCTTTCGCAGAACGTGTGCGCGTTCGCGATTTTCCGCTCCGCGACACATTTCCCGGCGGCCCGGCGCGAATCGCCAAGCGACGGAGGAATTAGTCGCGAGCTACGGGATAGATTACCTAACAGCCCGACTCGCCGTAACGTAATAATGACCGACTTGTCGCGAGATAAACGACTGCGCCGACGTATGGATCGAAGCCGGAATGCAATTTCGGTGAGCTCGACGATTTCCGATGCTGCTCGACCCGTCACGGAGACCGACGACAGCTCGTGGGCGAATGTTCAATCGGCCACCGTCACGTTTCGTTTACTCGAGAATGAAAAATCGTCGTGTTTCGTAAAATTGCAGAAGAGAAGGACAAACGTGAGGAATCAACGACGCGCGCGCGCGCGCGCGCATCCGAATCTATGCTGAACGAAAGGACCCTGCTGCTCGATCTTTGCTCCGATATCGACGTCGCTCTACGCGCGACTATACATGTGTATATATATTTATGTATATGTGTGTAAAAATATATATTTTCCTACGTTTCTCCGGCGAGGAACGTAAAGCGATCGTGAAGACGAAAACCGGGCCGTAAAGCGAGATAAAATCGAGAGAGATACGCGATCGTCGTAACGCGAAATCGCACGAAGAAAATCTTCGAAATCACGCGCGCTCGATAACCGCGGCTCGCATTATATCGTCAAAATACAACTCGCCGATCATATAATCGCCGATTCGAGGTGCGTTATATTTTCGCAGCGAGAAGACGAATTCACGACAGCCTCTGCGTCCTCGCTTCGCGGAAGCTGAACGCAGGATGCGAGGGCGGCGCAGCAGCGAAGCACGTAAACAAAGCCACGAGATCGCAGCGACGGTGCAGAGGACTGGAAAGAGAGAGGAAAGAGAAAGAGAGAGAGAGAGAGAGAGAGAGAGAGAGAGAGATATTACGTGCCGTAACACACGTACACATGCACGCCACACTTACCACGTCGTACATCCACGCGTCCATGACTGTCTCGTGCCACCACGATAGCGAAAAAACGGATGCGCGTACGCGTCACGAGCGGAGCCGACAGTGCGGTCGCGACATTCGGCACTAATTAGTCGCCCGGCAATTCCGTCTGCTTGCGACAACGCGAACGAATGTACGAACGCGCGCGTTCTCGCTCTCGCGTGAACTCGAACGCACCTCCGCACCCGACGACGTTTACACCACCGCGGACCAGACGCGACTGAAGGCGCTAACATCGGCGCGCTAAGTGAATCCGACGGCTGCACGGCGAACCGCCGCGCCGCGCCGCGACGCGACGCAACTCGACGCGCGAGACAAGTCGATGCCGCGCAGCTGCGTTCGTATCGATGTATACAATATCAGAAAGTCTGATTTCAGATCTGCGTTGATTATCCTCGCGTTTTGCATACTATCGGAGCTCGGAGGACAGAAATCGAGCCGCGCCACTGGACGGTAAGTCTGACGTTATCAGATCGGGACGAAATGTTCGTGCAGTTTGTCGCCAAGTTGTTCGCAACGGGCACGAAGTTACCTCGTACTCGATTATTAGCTCGCAAGACCATCCCGCGACTTTTATAATCGCTCCGACTTTCGTCGCGTGCCGGACGAGAAAGCTGCGATACGCCGCGCCGCCGCCGCCGGTGATTACGTTACGTTTCGCTGTACGAAAAGCAACGGCCTCGCCAAGATCCACAGTAATATTCTACCGTTGCAGTTGCATCGAATTAGGCAACGCTGGAAGATATCTCGCCGCGTTATCGCACTTATCGCTGATAAAACGCAGCGACTGTTCCCAATCTGAAACACAGATGTTACCGTCTCCGGCGAAGGCCGGCGTGCAATGTCATTTCGGGAGGAATCATGGCCGCCAATCGGTCATTGACATTACGACTGCCGTATCACCTTGATACGGCTCCAATTTTATCACTTCAACTTCGAGCGGCTTTTCGTATCTACATACACTGATTTATACATCCTCTCCTTCTCTTTCTTTCGCCCCCCTTCGTCGTTGTGTCATGCTTCATTCTTTTCAAGAAATAAGGAAGCAGCATGTTCGTAAAGTATTTTTCTACAATGTTCGTGATACGTATTAAGGATCACCGCTCAATGACCTACCCTAACCCGCTAGTGATACGTGAATGAGCCTTATCAGTAATAGAAAACTCGACGCACTATAAACAACTCGTTTTTGTACAATTACTTCACACATATCAGCGTTTAGCGTACAAATTGAACCATACCAAACTACAGGAAACGTCGGAACCATCGACTTTTTTAATTTAATTAAAAAACCACCAGGGACTTAACCCCACGTAAATAAAAAAAATAGCTTCAATAATTATTAAAGCATTAAACACACGTTGCACTACTTTATTACCCCCCAGAGCGGACTCGTTAACGGCTCAACAACCATCATCGTTGTCCTCGACCTACAGAAGAATAGATCCGTAGATCTTGCCTAGGAAAGGAACGGTATCTCAAAGACGTATCCCCACCCCCTCACCCTCTCTCTCTCTCTCTCTCTCTCTCTCTCTCTCTCTCTCTCTCTCTCTCTCTCTCTCTCTCTCTCTCTCTCTCTCTCTCTCTCTCTCTCGACGACGATCACGTAACGCGCTGTCTCGTGACGCTCCCTGTCTATTCCACGTATTCCGAGCACCATGCCGAACCGCATTTGCGTACGTACGAATGAATTGAATTTTCCTTCGCGGATAAAGTGGGCGTGCGGGCGGGTATAGATCGATCGAGCGAAACACTCCCATCCTGTCGCGTTGAGCCGCTGCTTTCGTGTTTCGGCTTCGCCGTCGCAAGCCTCATCACGAAGTGAGCGCGAAGAGGCCCCGACTCGATACGCTACTGACGTTAGACACACCGAGTGTATATCACGAGTAGGTGAGTGAGTGAGTGGATGGTTGGATGATTGGTTGGTTGGTTGGTTAGTTGGTTGGATAGTTGGTTGGTTGGTTGGTTGGTTGTCGGTCTGTCGGTTGGTTGAGCGGGCGGCGGGGGCGGTAAACGCGACGGCGGGCGCGACGAGAGTCGCGGCTGGCGGGGAAGAAAGAGTGAGTTCAGGAGGAGGAGGAGGAGGAGGAGGAGGAGGAGGAGGAGGGCAAGGCGGGAAGAGGGAAAACGTCGGTGGCCTTGAACTTGACTGTCGCCGTTTTTGCGCACAGCCACCGCGGCGTCGCCCACCCAAAACAGCCCACCGGCGTAGACATATCGGACTCTCGTCTACAGACGACGATGATGACGAGACGATGACGACGGCGACTGCGACGACGATGGCGGCGATAGTGGTGGTACTGGTGGTGGCGGCGGAAGTGGCGACGTCGGTTATCGTCGTCGTCGTCGTCGTCGTCGTCGTCGTCGTCGTCATCGTCGTCGTCGTCGTCGTCGTCGTCGGCGTCGTCGTCGTCGTCGGCGTCGTTGTCGTCGTCGTTGTTGTCGTCGTCGTCATAAATGATCCTTCTCTCATCCACGTAGCGAACTAAAGCGACTGATCGGATAACCACGCGATTACTTTGGGGCTCTGTTCGACTCAACCACATATTGCTTTCTGTGCCCGGTTTTTTCTTCGTACCTTCTTCCAAACATTCGGATGCATACTTGTTCGTTTAACCACCCACGCGGAGAATGCAGAGACATGTAATCTAAACGAACAGAGTCCTGAGTGTCTTGACGAGACGGGACGTTCTACTCTCGAATTAACCTAAAATACGTAAATCTCAACAGATAAATCGGCAATCGAGTGCCCGTAACGTATGTTTATCACGACAACTTACGAATACCAAACGCGAGGACTTGGAGAATTTATCGTACTCGAAGAGTACGGTACGGCAAAGAACAGCTCGATATCGCGGTGTGGAAAACATCGAGGAAAGGGAGACAGGACATTCGCGTTTACGCGAAAGTTTTACCGATATGAAAAAAGAAAGAATAACAGAGTCGGTGCCAGTGGCACCAGACTATCGGCCGATGTATGCGCGATGCTAGGGTTGAGGTAGGTAGACTTCGCGCAAACCGGATCGATATAGCACTCTCACTTTCTCGCATTCCCGATGTAGACGCACACACGTGCCTGCCACGTCTAAAACAGAGACTGAAACTGGCGTAATTTCGACGAGTTCGATTTCTGATGCAACGGACAACGCGCGAGAAAGGAGCAAACCGCGTGATAATCGCCGCGTTTCGTTTACTCGTAAATAATAAATGTAAACATGCCGTCGCATGTGCGTGGCATTGTACTTTGTATTCTGTCAAATTATACCGGTCCCGATTTCTGATCTGAAACGAGATACGATGACCAAGAATAATAATCAATAAAATAATCAATAAAACAAATCTATAAAATATTGTCGCGATAAGTATTATCAAATACATGTACGAAAATATGTTACATAATATAATAAATTAGAAACTGCTTCATACACACACACACACACACACACACACACACACACACACACACACACACACACACACACGATCTGTAATAAAATACATTGAAGCACGCGACGAGCAATTTTCATTCACTCAGCTATATGGACATAAAGTAATATAAAAAAACTAGATTATTTTTTGCAGATGTTATTGCACGAGAGATAGAGATTAGGATGGGTAAAATTTTCGAGGATCCGTCTTGAATGATTTCTTATACCAAAGTTATGAAATCATCGAACATGCGCGAAAGGAATTTTTTTCGCACTTACCCCGTCTTTTCACTCCCATCAGTCTATTCCGATAAGCGCAGCATACCCTGCGTCAGCCTTAAAGTATGAAAATATGTGTCATCGTTCTCGTGGGTTAAAGGTTTAGGATCTATCGAGTCCTAGCGTACCTCTTCTACTATTAATCCTGCAACGCATACAGGATTTCGTTCTTTTGAATATTCATGTCTCAATATACAATTATAACGAGTAGCATAGGGAGAAGCGATAAATACCATGTACCTTTCTTCAATATTTGTCACGTGTGCAACAACTTGCTGGAATCGAGTAAATAATGCACTGCCATTGCATGCTGAAGTAGCTGTCGGTAATGAAGATATTCACGCGGCCATCTGTCGATACTAGGTATCGAAATTTCGAATCGAAACGCAATTTTCACGATGCGATTTTCGCGGGTGATATGCCAGCTGATGTATCAGCGCGACCGATAGTTTCATATGTAACGCCTACGTAATTGTTTCATAATACATTGCTATGGAAATTTCGCCGATATATCTCGAGCAACGATGAAATCGCATCGAAATGCATCTTCAACACAATCAATAGTTTCAAGGATAAGCGTCGGGAAATATTTTCTCGGTTATTCGTCATAGGAGACTCTTCCGGGAGATGTTTCACGAGGCATGCACTGCTGATTCGATCGATGGCGATCGCGCTCGTAACGCGGCTAACTTCAGAGAGCGATCCCCGAGGGGATCAAGGCCAACTCTCTCGTGCATGCTTCGAATATTCCGTGACGCAAGAGCGAAATAAGGCGAATGATTAAGGAAAAAAAGGAAATAAAAATAATGCGTAAGGGTCACACACGCGCGCACACACAGTGTACATGTGTAAACGAGCTCGCAGGAAAGATGGCGGTCGACGATTTGGCAGATCGTCGATATATTGGCCGTCGTGCGACGACGATGTTCTCACGATTCCAAACACGCGTGAGCTTATCATTGCAGACTATTCTTACTTACCGGAATGCTCACCAGCTCGATCGCGATTTCCCCATTGCGCTGCGAGCTGCGGCCGTTCGTATTCACGGCAAAATACTCGATTAATGGCCGCCTCTGCCGTCCACCAGCGACCGAAACTCCGGGAGAACTGCGCGGGGGGAGAGCGTTATCGAGCATGTGGCGCCATCGCGCGCGAGATGCTGAGACCGATCGGAAGATGTCTGAAGTCGACGGGATAAGAGGTCTGTTCGTTCTACTTGTACTCTCTACACTTCGTCGTGTAGAATATCTTTCTATCGGAACCGTGACAAAATACGCACCTCCCTCTATACTTCAATTTATTGAGGTACATAAATTTATTGAAGTAATTAAAACAGACCTGACATCCCATGCATTTTTATTTCCTTTCTTTCTTTTTAATTATTCTATTTTAATGAAAACATTTAAAGAAAGGACATCGAAGGTAAATGAGGATAAATAAACATCGATTGATTGCGTCCTCATATAAATGATAGATGCCATGAGGAAATAATTAAGAAACGGATTCTATTTAAGAACAAATTAAATTTAATAATTCAGGAAAAATGTATGTACTTTGACGTTTGTTAAAAAAATATACGATGTGAAGATGGAAGAACTAAACAACGTATGTTTATCTTAACATGCCTAACATATGATCCTAAAACATCACTTCGTATGAATCTTCGATCAATATAAAAATACTCAATCACGTTCGCGTTATGATATATCGGATATATTTTTCAATCAACTATCGAACAATCGAAACGGTTCAATGTAACAATATATCTATATAGCCTAATCAACTTTGTCAAAATTTAAGAAAATTATTTCTAAGATCGAATCAAATTAATTTCTACATTCAGCTTTTATTTTTCAATATTTCATCGTAATTTCTAAATTCGAATTTATTTTCTTCGATTTTTAAAAAAGTAAAATCGGCTGTTCGAAAAATTTCGTTAAACACTGTTACAATGAACCCTTCATTTAAAAGATACTCAGTCGAGATATCGTTTCTATGGTGTACCTTAGAGTCATCAAACTTTAACAATCTCGCACAAGATGTTATCAGAACTCCATTTGCCGTGAAAAACAGGTTTTACGCATAACCTAGCGTATGTGTTTTTATGCATGCGTTCTGGATTAAGAATCACGCACTCGTGGATTACTTTGCAGTAACATCGCATGTCAGACGGCAGAATTAATATGTGCGGTTGTTGATCAAAAAACGCATATTTCTCCCACAGTTCCGTGTCTACGTTCAGATCTTCAGACGAAGGATAAACAGGATAGAAGCATGTTTGTGCCAGCACATGATCAGCTAGGCGACTGAGCCTATCCATGCCAGATATGTTACTGAAAATAACATTCATTCATTTGTTTTAAAAGAAATCTTGTACAAACATGTTTTTATTGAATTTCTTACTAATTGAATTTTTTCTCCTATAATTCACGCTTTGGTTTCGTCAAATTACTTATGTAAATAAAAAGATACTTACGAAATCTCTTCTTTGCCAATATGTTTAATAACATCAACTGATGTAACACCAATTTTTAAGCCAAAGATATCCAATATACAGGGATCCGGCATCAACTTTAAGTTTGAATAATTTTGAAGCAACTTTTTGTCAAAAACTGTGTACTGCGGAGTTGGAAAAATAGGCTCATGGTGCGCATCGCGATTAGAAGTCACCAACACAACTTGCGTGCTCCTCCTGTAATATCACACAATAGAAAATTATGCTTAGAACCTGCTTACTCAAAAGATGTCACGAAGAGTGATATTAGTTATTATTTCCGGTTGTTTATCATCTGCAAATAATGTCGCGACACTTCCGTAAAGAAAAAAATTAGCTAAAAAATTTTAAGGATTCGCTATCAAAAGCAGATATGAATAAATTAAATATCCTGCGTCTTACTTTGCCGATTCCATTATCCTCGTGAGAGTCTTCTCAAAGAGTTCCTGATGCGTGTCCTTAACGAGACCGTCCTGTATCTCAGGATGAGTGTATTCGAGAAAAGGCCCAACGAGCACTAGGATATGCGGCTCATCAGATGCGACCTTCTCCATCAAGTCCCACAATGGCTGATAATGCATATTGTTCGATGCGGTGAATGGGCCCGCCGCGACGAAAATGTTGACGTTTGCCTCGATCCTAGGCGCGCATGCCGGCGGCGCGTACGCTTTCGCGAAAATCTCCTTTACGTAGAGCACATCGCCCACTGGATTCGTAGCCTCGACAGCCACGATCTGGCCGGAAAACACGGAATAATGCTTGACGTTCCGAAAGTCTAGCTCGATCGAGTCGGCCACTGAGGTACCCTTTCGCCTCGTGCAACCTTCCAACGTCACCATATTCGCAGATTGCTTGTTCGTGCTGATGCGGCCGAAGGTGCGGAAATACGTCTGATTCACGCTTCGTACGTTTTTCACATATCTCAGATCAGCTGATACGTCCTTGCCCTTCGTCGCCGACCACGTCTTGAACAGTTTGTTGCCCAGATTGCGGCAGACGAAGGTGAGGAGATTCCCTTGCTTCGACAGGATCTCGTACATGTATCTGGCGTCGCTGGGAATGTGCGGCTCGTCGGACTTCGTGACTTCAACATCGTAATTTCCTGTCCTTTTCCAAGACACCGCAATTTTCTTCTCATTGGTGGAGAGTAAAATCTTCCCTTTGTCTGTTGCATTGCGCTGGCTGAGCGCTGCGCTTTTGAGTATACAACAATAAAGCGACTTTGCGAGAATACGTTTGTAAACATGTGCAATATATTCGCTAGGTATGCGAAATGACATTTTATATTACAATTTTTATATTAAGCGTTATGTTGTTAACTTACTGACTTTTGGAAATTTCAAATTAAGGATAAAAGTCAGGGCGCTATTGTAACAATATATTCTTGAGACCAAATAGAGCAAAAAAGTCTAGTACCACTTTTTTCCGACAAATGGCGAGGTATCGTAAGTTAAATATTTAAAAAGTTATTAAATTTCCTTTAAATATCTAAAAAAATATTAGGCAAATAAAGGAATGTTTCAGACAAAAGTTGTTCAAATTAATTGGTAGAAAAAGACGGTGTAATAAAAAATTAGATTTCCATTAAAAAAAAATAATGATCAGAATATCTAGAAAGTAGTGCCATTTGTAAACAAAATGATATATTGTTTTACGTCCCCTTTGAAATCATACAACTTTAATTCGAAACTTTTTTTCTGAAATGCCTGGTTTTCGAGATATTTCGCTGTTCCGGTATTTTTTCCTCACCCTATGTAACCAATGTTTCTAATTTTTTTATTTTAGAATGACACCCGAATTTTTTGACATTAAAGATAAAATTTACTTCTTTAGCTTGCTTACGAGTTCTCGGCGTGACTAGCTGGTAAAAACTCTGCAGTTTTCGTTGTGTTACTAGTCCGAATATCCACGTTTGTCTCTACTTCCACATTTTTTTGTACTTTCGTGTGCTACAATGAAACAAAGAAACCGATACGTTACACACCTCAAACGAACGCTCAAGTGGATCTACGAAAATTATCGCTATTGTGACTGACGCCAATATAAATAAATGCTTTTTCTAACACGCATATGATTCTTGATGAAAATTGATTTATTACAGGTTTAATCAAAAAATCTTATATGACCTTATTGGATCGAATTGGAAAAATTACAAGCAAGCAAGTTTACTTTGTCGAATTTACTACTTATTACTTTATTACTTTAAAGCATCATATTTCAATTTTTTACAAGACTTCTTAATTACAATAAGAATAGAATCGTTACAATTTTAAGCGATTATCATTATATCAATCCTGTAGCTAAACAAGAGCTTCTCGTAGTCGGTGAAACTCAAATCCCAAGATTTGATCTTACGAAATCCCGATACCAAGACAGATACCGTAGACGAGTATGTATCTAGTCACGAAATGACATAACAAGAACGTGCACCACATTCATACTCGTCTATGGAATTGCTTTCTTCCTCCTCTATTATATACAACACGCGTCGTACGTTTAGTCGATAACAGCAATCGGATCGGATGTCGTGCAGAATCCTTGTTCTGCATTTAAAAAACACCGAAAGATTCTCGATGCATTCTACAAATAAAACATCTCGACTTACAAGAAGAGCGAATGCTCGAAAACACACTTGACTCGAGAGTCGAGAATCACTATCGCCGTATCGTCGTACAGCATTATACGACGTCTCGATCTTGATGATTGTTACGCGTGCTGCGACGCGGTGCCCGAGCGTGCTTAATGAGTGTGGATCTAGTCACAACTTTAACGAACCGTGCACTAGACCACCACTCATTCGGCAAATTCGGACGGATTCGTTCCGCTCGGCTCTGTCTTCTCCCATTGTCGTTCCTCTTCTTCGTGGTTCTTTCCGGCGCATGTGGCATGCTCGATTTCACAGATACACGTTAGCTCCGCAGACAGCAGTGGACGTTGCTGACGAGCGACTCTACATGAGAAAGGTCAACTGCGATTAACCTGGCCGCTCTTAACGCCCGCTTTATTACGCATTGTTTCAATCAAGTTCGGAGAAGGTCCCAACTCGCGCGCGTCCGAAGCTATCCGATCCATTCGAGATCCAGTTGACCGTTTCGCTCCTGCTGCAGCATGCCTCCACAGTCGTGCACGTTACGAGTAACGTCGCTTCGCACGTGACATGTCCCTACCTCTCATTCCTTTTCACTGTCTCTTGCTATGGACACGCAACGAACTGCGAAGGTTTCGTGCCAACAGCGAAGCAACAAACTTTTTATCCCCGGCGGAAACATATCTTGCGTGCTCTCTCACCCGGACCCAAAACGTACCTGGCAAGAGACCCCTGGATCCCCTGACAAAAATATATTTCAGCCTCTCGACAAAAAGAATCTTGGATTGCTGACGAGATATATTTCGGTACTTCAAAAGAGAGAAGTTGAAACCGGTATTACCCCGGTGAGATCAGATTTCGATGCTACAATATGCGAAAACGACCTCTGTGTCTATCCGTGACAAACGAAACATGACAATCAGGGTTTTTCCTCTAGCGAGATTCCTCGTCTCTGTCCCGTATTTATCTATAGTTTCGGAAGTTAAGTTTAATCACAGCTGTATCAATGTTTATCTGGTTTGAATTTATCTCAAGATTCAAGTGTATAATCGACGTCAAAACTTCTGTATACTATATTTGAACTTGAAGATTCTTGAAGCTTCAAGCATAAGTTCCAGACATTTGAAACCTTCCGAAGGAGTAAGAATTTTCCAATTTCGGTACTTGCGCGACTTCCAAAACGACTCGCGCCGTTTGTCATGTAGTCAGATCAATCCTATCGTTATTTACGGAACGAGAGGTATCCAACGTCGAATGATACGGCGCTGTCCTTTCCCTTCCTTGTCATTTCACTCCTCTGCTGTATCCGACTTGTTTCGACCATCCTTGACACCTTTCGTTCGGTTGTTCCCGAACCGTGGGAAAGTACGTTCGATTTTGGCCAGTTACACTCGTGCTTCGCCACCGACGAAGAAGGGGGCTACTGCTAACCGCCACGACCAGTCGACCGAGCAACCGCGTTCGTTCGTTCAGAGAATGCACACAAATATATATATATATATATATAGATATATATATATATTGATCTGTCTCATCTGAGTCACGCACCACATGATACGAAGAATAGAGATGAAAGAAAAGCGTGACGGACCGAAAGCCGTGCGGGCGAGGGAAGAGATTGGTAACAGTTGTTGTTCAATTGCACTTAATTGGCGGAGACACCACGAACGGGCGGACGGGTGCACGAGGAAACCGTGTGCTCGAAGAACGCGATATCTAATATGGAATGTGAGTTATTCATATTGCTTATCGGCAGGAATGCAGTACGTACAGACAGCTGTCGATTCCCCGATCAAAGAAAGTTATGTAGGGGCAGCGGTCGACGGACGAACGAACGAACGAACGAACAAATAGTAACGCAAGGAAAGCAGGTCTAACATGGTGAAAGATTTCGGACAAAAAAATTTACTTTTTTTAACGTCACACGTTGAAACAGTCAAGTTTTGCAATCTTAATTTACATTTACGACTTTTACTCAGTATGCTCAGAAAGACTTGATGCATTCACAGAAAAACTAAAAGTGAAGATGACAGTATCGAGCTTCTTGATTTTAGATAAAACAATTAAATTTTGACATTGAACGATTAATATCTAGAAACTGTGACAAGCTTTAAAAACCAAAGTATCAAATATAATCTAAGTTTATCTATTGGAAAATTTACATACCTCAGAAATTCGAGCTGGAAGTTTGCAGAACAATATTATCTTCCATTAGTTGTAATAAGATAATCACTGATTTTACAGAAATAAATCATAAGAATCTTCAATCCTGAGTGAACAATTAATCTCCAAAAATTTTTAATCTTAAGGTAATTCTACAATATATGTCGTAAGTTGTAAGCCGTAAGAATTGGCGAATCAAAGTCGATTATTACAAAAATAATTGGCTATAATTGGTCAGTTCTTACGGCTTACAACTTACGACACGCATTGTAGAATGATCTTTAGGAATAAAATGGAGATCGAAAAAACATTTTTACTATAAATATTCTATTTTTTAAAAGACACGTGCATATGACGTTCGCAAAATTCATTATAGTCAAATTTCATTTACAAATTTCCCGGTAAGAGCTTATTTTCTGTAAAACGCAATGTATAATTGAAGAGATTTAGATACTAAAATCAAAACTGATGCAATATCCGTCAGTTTAACTTTCAGTAATACCACAGATACACCGGAAAGAATCTTACGTTAATTATTGCATTCCTATTGTCGCGTGATACCATTCATCGTCGGTGCAACAGGTTGCAGCAACAGGCAGCGCGATCCAGGATTCACCGAACGAACGGTCGACGCACTCGTATGCCTGCGCGCTGCACGCTGCGCCGCAGCTTCCTTTCCCACGACCGCGCATGCGCGCTCAGGTCGCGTAACGCTCGCGTGAAAGCGAGGTTAATCGTTGGAGGAACCGTATTTCTCCAGCGTACCCATTGTATCATCTGCTGACCCATTGGTCTCCATGTTCACGATGACGCGTATCCCATTTATCGTGAACGAACGCGATATCCGGCCGACTCCTCGCCGAACGATACCGAACAAATCGCCGCACGATCGGCAACGGAAACGACTCGCGTTCTCGAGCTTCACTCGCGCCGAAATCCATCATGGCCGCCAACGTCGCCGCTCGCTTGGCGCTCTCTCTCTCTTTCTACATCGTTCTTCCTCTCTCTCCCTCTCTCAACCACGTAACCACCGTCTACACTCTTCTCCGCAAATCTCCTTAACGAGAACACACGACCGGTAGAATATCCGAGATTTCGTGATCTGCGAGTCGATCAGGACCATATTTTGATCAAACGTGATGGAAATCGGAAGAAAACTGGCGGTCGTTCTCGATCACAGTCGCCGATGGTGGCGTCGCGTCGGCGACGCCATCGAGATACCGAGCCGAGCTTGTATCACCGTGACGATAAAGATACAATTACGATGTACATCAGCAAGACGAGCGTTAAATGAGAAACGAGATGCGGCCACCCCGGCGGATTATCCGATGCTTTGTCCGCCGAAGTGACGTGCGCGTGAACACGAACGACGAGCTACAACAGACAGTACAACGGGGTCCTTGAAAACTGAAATCGTGCCCTTCGAAAGAAATCTGCTCGGCTCTCTCAGTGATCGGGGAGGGAAGGAGAGGGAGATCCCTCTCCCGTCGGAGCAACACACTCTGTCCTCGTTCCGCCAATAGAAACGAGTCGCTCCCTTCCCTCCCCGACCTCCCGAGTATCCTTTGTAAGAGAGAAAGCGGGGCGACAGCGCGGTGGGGATAACGGCGGGGTAATCTACCTGGGTGATTTTTGTGGCGGGAATTACAGTACCAACACGCGAGATCTTATAACGACGCCGCTGCTTCTTCTTTCTATGCCCCCCGAAGAACGAGAGGGAGAAAGAGAGAAAGAGAGAAAGAGAGAGAGAGAGAGAGAGGGAGAGAGGGGGGAGGGAGAGAGAGAGAGAGAGAGAGAGAGAGAGAGAGAGAGAGAGAGAGAGAGAGAGAGAGAGAGAGAGAGAGAGAGAGAGAGAGAGAGAGAGAGAGAGAGAGAGAGAGAGAGAGAGAGAGAGAGAGAGAGAGAGAGAGAGATCACCTGCTGGCAAATGGAATGCGCGCGATGCGATGTTTCGAAAATTTCGTTGCTACGATCGAACAAAATTTCCAACACGGATGGCTAACAGAAAAAATTCGCACAGAGGCACGTTCTTTTTGCGAACGCAGCGTGGTGTTGCGAAAAGAACATGAGGTCGTATACAACAAGCGAGTTGGAGAAAGACAACAGGCATACTATAGATCGACCGAGGATCGACCGCGCGAAGAATGCGAGGCAGTGTTGCCAGAACGACGTAAATCATCCTCGTACCGAACTGCCTGCCGGAACAATGCTACTCCGTCACGGCGTTTCTACGAAAGGATACGAAGTCATTTATTTAAGTTAAAATAGACAGTCATCAACTTCCAAGGAATATCATATATGTGAATACTCTGTATTCTAAAAAAAATTTATGCCTAAAACGGAGTAGCATTGGAAAGAGAGATGATTAAAACATAAAAATACGAATCAAGATAAAAATCGCGAAAATTCAACAGATAAAGCATTATCATTGCGTTTTGTTAATAAAGATTTACTGAAATGCAGAGATCTACGCAGTTGATTCTGCCGTAATAATACAACACTCGCAATTATGCACATAGAAAAAAAGTAACGAGTTTTAATAGAGATGTTTGCGTCAACTGCAACGTATATATTAAGTGATTCAGCATATAATACCACGAAAGAGAAATATAAAGATTCAATATAAATCACTATAAACATATATGTACATATTACATAATATGAAAAAGAATATATCTTTATAAAGCTATCACCTGTGATTTATATAGAAAACAAATATAAAAATTAATTTTTAATTATATATTAACATACCGACATCTGACAATCTTGTACTATTCTTTCTTACTTAATTGCTAATTTAATTATAATTCATTGAGTATATTACTGAAATAGAAGAATTAGAGAAATATCTCACACAGCAGAAATATTCAAAATATATCACAGAGATGTTCTAAAGATATTGTGATATTCTTAGAATATCCCTATGATATATTTCTGCTATATGGAATATTTGTAGTTCATATTCAAAGAGATTAAAGATTTAAAATATAAGATTAAATGAATTATAGGTAGACACTGTATGTAAGTATATGTTGCATATATATTATTTTTAAATAAAATTTAGATCTCTATATAAATTTATAATCTATAAATAGAAGAGATTAAAGATTTAAAATATAAGATTAAATGAATTATAGATACTATATAAATATGTTGCATATATTATCTCTAAATAAAATTTAGATCTCTAAAATAAAATTTAGATCTCTAAAAATATATTTATAATTTGGTAGATTAGTTTTGTCAATATGGGATTTGGAGAGACTTTGGTTGAAATTGTATCACTATTTTTTATATGAATTAATAGAGAAAAGCACATATGAAAACTTACCTTCGATGGTTGGATCTCAGAACAGCCATACATGCTAAGTACATCATCGCTTTCACTATAATAATCATATGTAAGGTTCTATAGTTATATTAATGATTATAGACAAAGAAATATTATAGTTGTCTGTTTCAGGATGAAACAAAAAATTGAAAAATATTAAAGGATACAAAGCTTCATTCTCAATAAAATGTTCATCCTTTGCATCTTGTTGTGGTTCCACACAATTTTCCTTGGTTAAGTTATCTGACTTGTAATCTTTTTTCAATACTGTATTTTCCAATTCAATAAGAGCATCGATAGTAGGATCAATATTGTTGTCATTATTGACACAAAATGTGAGCCACAATTCAGTAAGCTTTTCCACATCCACATTGTATGATTCACATAGCTCAAAGCCTGCAAGATAAACGTTACAATAATTAATTCCAATGAAAATATTACCTTTGTTTCCCAATAATATTATCCATTCATTTTTTAATATTTTCGATATAAATGATTTTTATAATATACAAATAAAGAAATATAATTTTCCTATCAATGCGAAGGACAAAAAGAATTGTATTAACATTGTAATTCTGATTACAATTTAATCCTTTGCATTACTGTAGGATCAATATTAATACATAAAGTAAATCCCTAAATATAATCAAAGTTAACTAACAATTCTTTTCAATATTGTGTATATATGTTGATCAATGTAACATTAAGGTTATAACGAAAGAGAAATAACCTCTTTATATGCACATTTAGTGACTGTTATTCTATAAAAGATATGTCCAATCGATCACACAAAATACAATGATTTTATTTTTAACGTAATTAAATTAAAAATATCAAGAAATCTCACATTTCTCGTAAAATGATAAACCTAAATTGCAACGCAGTTCGCGACATATGAGGACTATTATTTTGACGAGAAATCTTCGACGCATACATCCTTATGAATAGAATCGAAATAATACTCACATTTCTCAAGAATAGCTGGGCTTTCAACTGTGCAGCCTAAATCCTGAAACAGCTCCAACAAAGACTCTTTTTTTTCCATCTTACATACGCCTGGGTATTCCTAGTTGCTCTTGGCGCCAAAACTGTCGAACATGATGTTTTCGGACGAAGGAATAAATTCAACGCAAGCGCAGTGACATTAGACGTTGTTTTCACATTTAACTACTTATATGATGCCGTAATTCTTTGACTCCGTAATTAATTTAGCATTTTGGACATTAAGATTATATAAATCACTTGTACATGGGATTGTACGAATATAATGAACAAATAAATAATCATAATTAACAAGTATATCATTACTTCGAGAATCTTAATCGTTGCAATATTCGGCTCATTCGTTGCAATATTCGATTTATTACGTGAGAATTTCGCAGCGATTAATTTATAATGCAAAATTCAACAAAGGTTTACATACAAATTATCGTCGGAAATAGGGAAGATAAGTTTCGTAGTATTTGTAATGATAAAATATCATATCAAGTCATGTTTAGATATAAATATTCTATGATTGAGTGCTGCACTTTACGCTTTCGGCTTACAGAAAAAACACCTCGCGAGCGACCGTTATTAATAATATCGAATGTAGTCTTCATGGATTTGTTATAAAATTTTATAAATTTGTTACAGTAAAATTTTTAATATTTTTCAAATATCAGACCTCTCGGGTATTTTGATGTATTTGATGCTTTTAAAAATTAAATAAAGCAATATGATTGGCCAAATTGCTCTACATCAAATGTATCGATATGTTTCGAAAAACTCAATTGCTATAATGTTCAAGTAATTGTGGGACGGTCGAGGTGCAATGATTTATACACACACAACAAGCCATTTCATATTTCTCACGATTTTAGCTTATCAAAAATGTCTCACGTCTGAATTACCATCGGGAGTGCCGAAAATAATGGTCCGTTCTTTGTAGCTGCACTGTTGAACTGGTGCAATAAGTTAAAGTGAGACAAATATAGGTTTTCTCACTCTAGCTTATTGCACCAGTTCAGCAGTGCAGCTACAAAGAACAGACCATAAGATTTGCACGTTCATCATAAAGAAATATGGGTATGGGAATAAGTTTTAATCGTTTCCCCATAGATGGCATTAATAGTATCGCTTGCATCTTTTCTAACCTTTCGATACATGGATTTAAAAGGTGTATATGTAAGCTGTTAAACGCAGTATAAGACTTTTGTTTGGAGTGCAAACAGCAAGTATTCATATCGCATCGAAAATGTCGGAATTTGTTCCAAAAAAGCAGCATTTGCGGGAAGTTCTTCTCCACTACTATCTTTTGAAGAAAAGTGCTGCGGAAACGTGCCGTTTGCTTGTGGATGTTTACGGCGACCATGCTCCATCGGAGCCAACTTGCAGATATTGGTTCCAACGCTTCAAAAGAGGTGATTTCGATGTCAACGACAAAGAAGGCGATGGTGCCTCAAAAAGGTTCCAAATTGAGGAGCTTGAGAAATTGCTTGATATTGATCCATGTCAGACACTTGAAAAATTGTCTGCAGCATTGGATGTTGATCGATCCACCGTTGGAAAATGCCTACATGCGCTGGGAATAGTTCAGAAGGCAGGAAATTGGGTACCACACGAGTTGAAGGAAAGGGACATTGAAAGGCGCTTGGTCACGTGCGAAATGTTGCTTCAACGACAAGAAAGAAAGAGTTTTTTGCATCAGATCATCACTGGCGATGAAAAATGGATTCACTACGACAATCCTAAACGCAAACTAGCATGGGTGAAGCCAGGTGAACCAGGTCCATCAACGCCAAAGCGCAATATTCACGGGTCAAAGGTCATACTCTGTATCTGGTGGGATATGCAGGATGTAGTCTACTATGAGCTGCTGAAACCGTCCGAAACTATCAATTCCCAACGTTACCGACTTCAACTAATACGTTTGAAACAAGCTATTCAAGAAAAACGGCCGAAATGGCGCGATAGACACGAGAAGCTGATTTTGCAGCACGACAACGCTAGGCCACATTGGTCAATCCGTCCGGACATACCTAGAAGGGGTGAAATGGGAGGTCCTACCCCACCCGCCGTATTCACCAGACATTGCCCCTTCACACTATCATTCGTTCCGGTCGATGCAGTCGGCACTTACTGGAAAGCGCTTCACCTCATATGACAGCATACAAAAATGAGTCAATGACTGGATCGCCTCGAAAGAAATAGAAATAGAATTCTTCACTCGAGGAATCTGTTTATTGTCCGAAAGATGGGCGAAGGTTGTCGCTTCAGATGGAAAATATTTTGAATAAAATTATTTAATATTTTCATATTTAAGCTATGTTTTATGTCTACATAAAAAAACGATTAAAACTTAGTCTCATACTCAATATTATTAGAAAACTATCGAAAATAAATATTTAGTAACTGGAAATGTCGAATAAAATATCGGCCATGTCGTATTATGGCTGCTCAAAACTCAAATAACTATGCTTCACACTTTTCATCTATTGAAGGAGTTTTTCATACAAATTATTGTTAGATCGTCAAAAGTCAGTATCTCTGAGCTATTAAAATTAGAACTAAGTATATTTATTTTTTTGAATCTGTATTTGGTGAAAACATTTGGAAGAACCTATTTTCTAAAATATCTGTCGTATGCCAGAAAAAAATATTTAAACTTATTAATTTTATAAATCATCAAGATAGAGGAAGTATTGTCATGATGACGTATTAAAAATTCAAAGATCTCAGGATTTCTTATAATTTATTTTCTTTAACATTAATTTTTATAACATTAATATTTATATGCATATGCAAAAATAAAGCTGTAAAAATAAATTCCATATTTATTATATATATAAATTAAAAAATTCTATTATCTCGTATTTCTATATTTAATGAAAATTAATAATTTCGTTTTTTTTATTTTATTATTGTTAATTATATACATTTATACAGTAATTTTGTAGGTCTTACGAATATAAATTAGATTATCAATTTTTTTGTCAAATGTAATGGAAATATTTTCAATCCTCATTTCCTTTTTGGATTCATTCTGTTTGTAATTCATTTTTATTTTATATCAATATAGAAATGTCAATTTATTAACAAAAAATTGGCACTGATAAAGTAAGGATTACAGTCTTCTTAAAAAAATATATAAACAAAATTCTACTCTGATATTTAAGCAAAAATAATCATTCAACTAAGTATTTCTCTAATTTCTGCTTAAAATAACATACAAGATTTCTTTCTGATTTTAATTTCAAACCAAAAAAAATCTTGCAATACAAAATCAAAACCTCTCAAAATGGCAGTTAATTACTTATCGTATAATTACGTCAATATGTGAGTTTATAAGCTGCATAACTAATTTGTCTAATACATCGCGTAGTTGTAAGCAAACCAGGTGAGTTTGTCGATTCACCTGATATTTACGCATTATTGTAGCATGGTCAGCCGAATACTTCGTATGTCGTATTATAGATACATTTCAGCTATCTTAGAAATTTTATGTCAATTATTATATCGATATTCGATACGCTGGTACGCTGATGTGCAAATAGTTCAACATGTGCTACAACATGTTTATTTATGTTTATAATAACGATTGATAAAATCTAGAAAATTATGCTTACATGTTTGTCTTACGATCAAATTCGTCGTTATGTTATTTCACTGTATGACATATCAGTTATATCCACATTAATGGTTACAAAATACATTATAAACCAGAGTCTTCAACAGCAACTGATTTAGAGTTCAACAGCGAAAAGGATTATCGTCCCTTTACAAAATCACGAACACACTTTATTATCACATTATGCTGCTAATCATCGCCATTGAGAAACTTGTCTAATGGATTTGGACCCGTCCTCTTCGGTTTACTCGTCGATGCTTTCTCCATGTCGCCTGAAACGCGTTTGAAACTTATTAAAAATCAGTAGTACGACAGTTGAATATACATAGATTCAAATCAATATGCATTCAAAAAATATACATATCGCAGGATATAAGTAAATTAAATTAACGCCGTTTTTTACACTGCGGATGATTTATAAAAAAGTTATAATTCCTTTATCAACTGAATTCACAGAGATCCCTATAATATGTATGCTATATATAAAAACTGTAACTAAACAAGAAGATAGAAATAAGTGAAGTAGAAAAATGAAGTAACGTAATAGATTACTTGTTGTTGGACGTTGAGCATTTAGACAGCTGAGCCACTCTGTCATGCTGATCCTTCTGTCGTTGTTGATGTCGCAGTATCTCGGCAACTTCTTACCACATCTCCGAAGCTGCCTGTTACTTGCCACCATCACGCGAAAACTCTTCCATTCTTTTCTCTCTAAGACCTACGCAATATGACAATTATACAAATTAATTCTTACATCCCAAGTGATTAGTTTAATATTCCATCGGCCAACTGTTGCTTTACAAAATGCTGATCTATATTTCTTCTACACATTTCTTTTTTTCTAATGCAACCGATTAAGGATAAACGATATACTTAATTCCGTATGATTTTATTTACAAGCATTTGTTTAAAATATAATAAAGAGAGAGCTTTGAGATCTCTAGCTCTCTAGCTCTTAAACGATTATCTAAACGTATTCTTAAAGATAAAGAAATGCAGGCACAATTGCCTTTCGTTAAATAATTTTGTCGTTCAGTATCCCACCTTATTTTTATTCTTATCAAGCATCACAAAATGCCACGTAGCTATCCTCTCCTCTTTAGAAGCTGGCCACTTGGCGGTAGTCTCATCGGAATCGGTGTTCGATGCCCTCATCTTCGTTTGCATAAGGTCCATTAGATCTCGGAGAAATAGTTGTTTTTTCGACTCTGGGCATCCTGTCGGTATTACATAATTAAAGTCGGTATATAAAACATACATGCCAGATAAAGATTGTAAGATACGGGACGAGAAGTCCGTTTTGTAATATCTAGTTCAAAATAATTGTAATGTATAATTTTTAAAAAAGCAACAAAATAGTAATGGAACTTCGATATACTTGCCTTTCATAGGTCTGCTAGGAGTTGGGACTGGGTTGCAATTCGGAACGGGACTTTTACCGGATGTTCCTGGTATAGGTTTGCCCGTATCTTGATATACGCACCAGCAATAACCCGAGTAACATTGTATTCGGAGGTATCTCCCATCGGGTGTGCATTGTGGAACGTAAAACTTTTCTTCCATATGCATTTGACCTTCCATCGCCGTTTTCCTGTCCGTCGTACAATCGATCGCTGCAAAAACATTAGAATTAATTATTATTTAGTATAACTAAATAAATAGTAAATCGTTGCTGAAGAAAAAAACAATTATTACGATATGAAACAATAAACAAGCAAATGCCGTGTTATAGTAACGACCAAAGGATTGCAAGGGATCTACATAGTAAATCAATTAACATGCGTTGAATTAACAATGTCTGTTAAATGAAGTTATATGCAACACATAACACAATTACATGAAACAATTACATAAAAATTACAAGTTAAACGCACAAATAGAAATAGAACTTACCTTCATTTTCCTCCTTAGTATCTGTGAGTTCGTCGGTAAACGTTGATTTCGAATGAACAGGTGCAGGGCTACCTTTCAAAACTGCGAAAGATATTTAAAGTTAATGTAGCGCCACTCTTCTCTGTGAATTTAATTTAAAATGCAACCACCGAATTTTTGATCCCCAAAACTTCAGAATATTATATAATACGCTCGAATACATATTACCTTTATCATCGTGAAATGCTTCAAACGAAATCGCCATTTATCAATTGTTGTACATGATGTTATTATTTTATTACTAACTGAGATTGAGGACAGAATACAATTACAAAAAACCAAAATACAAATACAAACAGAAACAATATACAAATCGTGCAAAATACGACTGAATATCGGGATTGAGAATGAATAATAAACGGTTTATATCTCTTTAATAAAACGCTACTGCAAAATCTGAGATATTTCGTAAAAACGAGGCGTTACGTATGAAGATAAGAAATAAAAAAAGAAACATATTTGACAGATCGGTATCGCGATAATTTACAAAAGAAATATCGTAGAAGTTAAAAATGTGTCTTTGTTTAGTACATGGTCGAAATATTTTACTCAGCATATATATTTTGTACAGCTTGTAAGGTTTAAAACAAATTGTTAATTGCAGCGGTTTATAAACAAAACATGATGTATATATGTACAGTTTGCAAGGTAATTTTGCAAATCTATGTTATTGACATCAAAGTTTTCGTATATCACAGAGTATATATTCACAGAGAAAGCGCTGTCACGTAAGAGTCCATTAACTTACCATTCACGAATCTAAGACACAACTTTGTATTTCTCAGGTCCTTAACTATTTACTACATAAGTCATCTAAATAATGATAATAAGAATAAGAACATGTTACAATTAATTATTAAATTTATCGTTATCAAAACATCTCTCTCTCTCTTTCATCTCTCTCTCTCTCTCTCTCTCTCTCTCTCTCTCTCTCTCTCTCTCTCTCTCTCTCTCTCTCTCTCTTTATATTTTCCAAATTATATTAAATAATTCTTGCGAGAAAAGGATATTAATTTACAATTGACTCTATTGTGTGTGTCTTCTATTAGAAACCAGTAAATAACATATTTAATATAACACATATTGGGTCATATAAAGAATTGTCGCTTATATAAAAAAATGGAAAGATATAAACGTGACAGTGCTTTCGACTTGCAAGACTGGGACTCACCTTGGTCCGTGGCCCGTGTCCTTTGGGCCTCAGGGACCTCGGGGCGCTCGTCTGCGGGGTTCAGCGACAAGAACAAATGTACTAAATGATAACAATGATGTCACTCAGCCGACCGGCCTTACCTATATATGTACAATTTTTGTTTTGTGTCATTCACGCATCGCAGGTTTATTTTAGCACAGCAACGAGCGAGCGAACACGGATAATAATTCAGCAACGACAGAAAATTCCACGTGCGCGCGCAAAACAACACATGCACGTTCATGTCAACTCTTTGCACTCGCATATCAGATGTACTGCGTCCGCTTGATTCTCATGTGTGCGATGTGATTAAAATAGTGCAATTAGTGTAACGGTGGCTAGGAAGAAAGAAAACTTTGTGGAATGTGGAATGTCGAAACTCGTAGTGTGTGAAATAGTTTTCAGCAGATCTTCTCCAAGCATTTACTGATTCTTTATCGTATAAAGAATATTTCTGCAAATTTATACACATACTGATTTTATTGATTGTTATTTCTGCGGATTTTTTTAAGTTAGATTTCACATGAACATTGTGTGACTTCTCTCTTGCGGAACATGATTTATTTTCGTTTTTCTTGTCCGTTACAAGTTTCCCTATTGCAGAAAATTTCAAATTAACAAGCCATTCAGCATAGAGAAAAGGAATGCATTTTTTTGTAACATGAGAGCGCATTTTAACTCCTTTTTTTCATCCGAAGAAAACGTGTAATTGCTCTTGTGGCCGTTAAATTGGTGCAAAAGGTTTGCATGCAAACTATTCGTATAATACAATTACATAAAAAAAAAGCAGTATTTGTTTTTACTTCGGTTTAGTGTAATTCTTTTCCTCCAAGTTTATGTTCCATTGTTTTATAACATATAGTAATACTGATAACCGCGGAATGTTCCTCCAAGAATGCTCCGATAAAAGAAAAGCAAACGATCGTTAAATCATGATGCCGAAATTATCGTGATCATACTTTTCAGCTTGCTCTCATAGTTACGTGCGTTTTTTGCGAATCAAGCAATTTTACTTCGTCTGAGGACTTGCACTCCTCGTACAGATTGCACGAATATCTAACATCACGTTCAGGATTCAGGATTTCACGCAGACACCGGCGGTTTACACGTCATTAGATGGTCGCAAATAGCAAATAATCTTTGTCGTCGCGACGCGTGGGCGAGGATTTAGCTCCATACACGAGGTCAATTGCTTCAATTTCACGGCGACCGGTCGCCGTTCGTGTGGGCAAACTTCCGGCAGGATTCGCAAATGTTAAGCATACGGATCGCGGCGCATGTGCTCCTTAACGCGCGTGACATCCTGTCGACGTCGCCGTCGTCGTCTTCGTCGTCGTCGTCGTCGCCGTCGCTGTCTCTTTCGTCGTAGTCGTTGCTTTAATTCAAGCAGCGATTTAGACACCGAAATGACGTTGCTCTTCCGGCATTACGCTTAACGCAGAAAATTGCTACCGCCGTTCCCCGCGCGTCTGCATGCTTGCCGCAATAATTTTACGCCGTCGCCCACCACCATCACCATCACCATCACTATCACCACCAACATCGCCACCACCACTGCCACCGCCATCATCATCATCATCATCACCATCACCATCACCATCACCATCATCATCATCATCGTCATCATCATCGTCATCATCGTCAGAAAAAAACCGAAGGATGCGATATGTGTTAAACTTACGAGTAAAATCATTCACGAGGCAAGCACCCCATTCCTGCTTGGATAGCTTTAAATCTCGATTTAGGTCGCACGTGCGGGCGAACGTGCGTGCGCACTTCTTCGGTCTCACCGCCTTCTTAGCGAGTCTTCTAAGCTCCTTGTACTCCGCTCTGTTCAAGTAGCCGTCCCCGTCCTTGTCCAGAGTCACGAATTTCCACGACAGCACCCGCCCGACATCCTTATCGCCTAACGAGCGACACATATATCTCAGTATCTCTTGACATTACATCCGTCCAGTTCATACCGAAGGTATGAATATTGCAGTTTGCGTGCCTTATCGTTATTCGTCGAGTTACAAGCCGAGTTACGAACAAATCGTTCACTCTGTACTATCGCAAAGGCGAAAATTGTTATTTTAACTTTGAACGAAATCGATCCTTCGAATTACGTCGTAATACAAGTGACTCTACTATCGAGTTTAATGAGGACCATATGCTGTCGCTAAACATTCAGCTTTTTCCTACACAATCTCTATACTACTCGGAGATTCGCATTTGATCCTGTTGTTCTAAGAGATGTGAGGAAGATTAATGATTATCGGCCTACAAGTCGCAGGGAACGAAGGAGAAACGTAAACGCGAATCATCTAGCTCGACCCATCGTGCTCCTCTCGACGAAATCGCACGTAGCGAAATTGTACGTAGCTTACCATCAGCGGATATATTCGTCCGCCTGTACTCGATCTTGAAGTTCTCGATGAGGTTCGCGTTGAACTTGGACTTCTCGTTGCGATCGCAGGTATTCCGGTGCCTGTTGCTGTCGTACTGCCTGCGTTGTTTCCAATTCGGCGAGCGCCGTCTTTGGCCGCTCCTAATGGAAGCAGCAGATCTGGAACCGGGTCTCAAACATCGTGGTCTGTCGTGTCTTACCGACGTGTCGGGCAACGGCCGACCTTGCGGCGTCACGCACCAGCAGTACCCGGTTTCCGTGTGACACTGGACCGGCGCGTACGTACCGTCCGGCCGACAAGTGGGCTCCGCGCCCGGTCGAGCGGTCAGCTTCGCCGAGAAGCACGCCGGTGTCTCTGAATAATTCGGCAAAAATCACCAAGTTATTATTATTATTATTATTATTATCATTCACGATAACACATAATCGAGAGAATCGTAATTGAAAGAGAATAAAGATGGCTTCTTTGTGCTATTCTGAAGGAATACTTGTGACTTCTCGCGCGTGAGTTATCATCCGATTATCATCACCAATTTGTACTTATTTCATACGAGATATATTGAGATTCAAATAGCCCGAGATTGCGATCTGTAAATACAATACAACTTTATAACTTAATTACGCACTCTCAGTCAAAGATCGTAAATAATTTACGACTGTACATATTGCGGTCTTAGAAAGGAAGAAGGGATCCATAAATGGATCCGCGTAGATCCGCGAATATTCAAGCAAGTTCATTAAGATCGTTATTAGAGGATGATCGAAAAATTTATAATTTATGAATATAAAAGGACTTTTGAATCTGAAATTTTCTATTGTACCGAGAAAAAGAGAGAAAAGAAGATAAATAAAGGGACTCGGTTCAATCTAAAACGGAAGATTTCCCATGCCCACTACGAGTGTTATAGTCGCAAAATTTCCTATATCACAAGGTCTGCGGGATTCTATTCAAAGATACTCGGCTTAAGACATTAAAGCACCTACCTGGACAAGGCCCGGTATGTTTAATAAGGATAGACACGCCTTGGCATTGCTTAGAGATAGCCTGACACTGACTGGGGTATGTGACTCCGTCACTTCCGCAAACGGGTGTACTTCCACCGCCGTTCATCATGCATTCGGCTATCCTCTTTCTACACTCCTCCTGCAACGACAAAAAAGAAAAGAAATCGCACAAGTATTAAATGGCAAATCGATCGCCGATCAATTTCAGAGCGGTTCACCAACGAACCATCCCGCGCGGTGTTTTCGAGTGCTTTCTACCTCCGGAACGACGCGACGCCTGGAATATTATCTTTGAAACTGTTCTCGATCCTGTAGCCTCTTTGATTTTCCGCGCTTTGGTTTTCGACGGAGGATATTTTTAGAGGCGAGACGAGAGAACAAGCGCGATTCACGTCCGATCGATCGAGAGAGAGAGAGAGAGAGAGAGAGAGAGAGAGAGAGAGAGAGAGAGAGAGAGAGAGAGAGAGAGAGAGAGAGAGAGAGAGCTCATTGGAACGCGCGGACGTCTCTCGAGACGTCTCGGAGCCGCGGATCTGAAGCCGCGTACAGGAAACGAACGGAGCATAGCAGGATTAAACAACGTCTACTGTTCCGACGCCTATATATAACCGAGCGCGCGCGCGCGGTATCGCGAAAAATCTCGGGCGGCAATAACGAGGCGCGCGCCAACAAATCGCGCTTTCTGTTCTGCTCCCGCGTCAGCGACGTCCGAGCGACGTCCGATCGTGTCCGAGGTGGCGCCAACCCAGCTGCATTAGGCATGCATTATCAATCATTGGCATTCAGCGTGTCGGTGTAACGCGCCGGGTTGCAATGCATCGCGTGGCAATGCGCCATGTAGCACCGGTGCGCATCGCCGCATGCGTGACGCATTCCGGGCGCCACGGATGCGTCGTGCCGCAACAATCACTCAGCCTCTCTTCCTGATTTATTGGAGTGCCGCCCTCTCCTCCGCTCCCCTCCCCCGTTCGCTCCTCATTGCCACGAGTGATACACGCATTGTGGCATTGATGTTAGATAGCCGGAAGAGCGACGATGTTTCCTCGTGCGCGCCGTGAAATTTCTCTCGGTTCTCTGTACGCTCGACTCTCCGGTACGGAGAGCTGATCAGCCCGCGAATGAAATTAAATCCCGAGCACGCGACGGCCGATACCGCCGATACCGCCGATACCGCGTTGGCTATCTTTCATCAATTTCCGCGCGACGAATCGCCTCTCCCTCTCGTCCTCTTTGTCTCTCACTTCCGTCTCTCCTCGTCTCTCCTGTAATTAGTAATAGGCGACTTGTACGCGGCTGACGTCGTCGCCGGGAGGTGTGTGTAATATTCCGTAATCGTTCTCGGTATGACAGCGCGCGCTTAAGAATATATATTTTTTAACGTAACGAGATAAACGCGGCTGCTCGTGAACGGCAAGCACCGAGAAAGCACCGAAAGAATGTGTTTAAGAAACCTGTTTGGGGAGAGCCGATGTCTTACCGGGCCCTCTCTTCTTCGCCCTCCTGCTCGTCGTCTCTACTCCCTCCCCCGCCCCCCTCCTGCGAAACTAACTCTCCGCGTTACTCACGGCCAACAGTCACGTCGCGCACACGCACAGAAATTCTCCCCGAAAGCTCTCGGTCTCCAACCGGTAGATATTCCTCGCTCACCTTCGTCGGGACCGAAGAATATCGGTCATTTGAATTAGCTATAACTAGACTAACTAGACGGCTAGAGCTACTTCTTCTCTCCTCCTCAATCTATCTCCTTAGATTGCAATTGGCGTTGTAACACTAACGGGAGAAAGGAATCTCACGGTTGATCTCACGTCACAAAGTCCTTTCCACGTCGACGTAACGTGAGCCCAAGTATTCACCCTTCCTATTTTTCACGCCCGAGGATCCCATTTAAGCGCAGACGCGAGAAGGAAATTTATTTTTGCAACGCGCGGTTTATTAGTCTCTCCTTATAAGCCGGCCCGCTAATAAACCGCCGTCATCTCGTGCTTAGAATCGATCACGCTACACCGCGGTCAATTGTCCGTTGCGTCAATTGTCAAGCCGCGAATCAATTGCGGCCGTGTGGCGCCGGCTTCACTATTTTTTGCTCCAATTCCTGCCGTTCCGTCATACATCTTGATCGTGACACTCGCACGAAACCCGCAATTAGCGCCGGGCTATCATGGAAGTTACGGCGCGATAATTGACGTCTTTGTGCTCGATGACAACGTGACGTTTACCGCGCACGCAAGTTAATAATTAACGATCGCCCTTGACGAAGTGACGCGAATATCAGAAAAAAGAGCAGTGGCAAGATACAAGAACAACAAATGCAGCAACGAGACGGTGGAGATGGTGGAAGAAAAGGGGGGAAGGGAGGGAATAAAAAATTTATCAGAATAAAAGAATGTGTATCAGGAAGCAAAATCGAGCAGCATTTCATAGAAAATTATCAAAATGTATCTCTTGTTTCTCGGTACTTCGTCTAGTCATCCCGATTACATTTCTGCTGGAACCGTGAGACATTTATACGGCAGGAATCATGCGTTATTAATGAGATGCGTGCGTCAAATCTCGAAGGTCGGCATGCGGGCGAAAAAATGCGGTTGAGATAAAAAAGAAAAAAGAATGATGATGAGAACCGCAAAACGGTATGGCGCGATAATTTATCGGCGATCAGTCGCTCTGGCACGCAACCGGAACAATAAAAGAAAAGCGATTCGAAACAGCCAAGTTCCTTTGCGAATATTTCTTCGCGTACGTATTTACATAGAAGAGAACTTTTACGCGAAGGAAGTTTGAGATATCGACATGAGATTTTTTATTTAATTCGTTCGCCTACCGCTGTGATTTTAAATGAGATTTTGGAAACAATTTCTATCAATCTCGTAAATGATCCTTTGTGTTCATTCCTTGTTTTGGAGAAATTTATTCTCTTTTATACATCTTCAATTTGTTTCTGTTCTTAACCTTTTCAATTGTAAGTTTTATCAGACATTTTCTGATATCTGAAAAAAATCGAAGTGTAAATACGAAAGCTGAATTAGAATTCAGTGGTTGTTGGTCGCGCGCAAAATTTTATCGTAAAAGAACAACAAATATTCGCAATGTAATATATTTAGAATATTTTGCTCCTCGTTTTGAAAATTCTCTTCGACTGATCAAAGAAATAGTAATAATGTTAATAATAATAATGAAATGTGAAGGATAACACGTCAAAGATCAGTTCTCTAACTAGCCTTCACATTTATTGGTAAGTCTTATGAAACTTTTGGCAACATTAAGAGTAAAAATACAGCGCCATAAATGTCACGGATATGTACCCATAAAATACAAAGTATATCCTTATTTTATTCCCGCGCGATCTCACATTGCGTCTCGTTTATAGCGTCGCAAATTGAATCCACCGCTCCGAGACTGCACCGGTTTCAATGGCCGGCTTTTAGCGGAGACGTCGAGCGTCTACCGAGTGCGATAACAATGGTTTTAACGTGCAGACGCTCGGTTCCTTGTACGTCAAAGCCGCCTAATTGTAGTCTCGTTGTTCGATACACGACACTATTGCGGCACAATGTGGCGAGATGAGATGTCTTTTTCTCTCTCTCTCTCTCTCTCTCTCTCTCTCTCTCTCTCTCTCTCTCTCTCTCTCCCCCCCTCTCTCTCTCTCTCTCTCTCTCGTTGACGAGAACCTAGACGGGAAGGGAATAAGTTCGACGGTTACTCGGCCGCCTTTATCGTAATTAATTCGATAAGGAAGAAACGAATGACCGCGATATAAATAAAAACGATTTTCTCCCTTAACGGCTGTGCAACTAGAGTCGCGCATACATGCGATTCCGACCGACGACTACACACGCCGTCGCTATCGCCGCGGAAATTGATTGGACCGCACGATTTCTTATTCGCATGTAATCTCGCGCATACGCATTCCCTCGTGCAGCATCGAGAACGATACCTCATCTTGCGGCTATAACGCGAGAAAGTACTTTTACCTCGTTATTATGTGTTAAATATATATATATATATATATATATATACATATGTGTGTGTGTGTGTGTATTTATTGCTGATAATTGTCGTTACAAAATGTGTGCCTCCTTGTGTACCTCGAATCGTATATTTCGCTTTGCCTGTGGATTCGACGGGACATTGTCCTCTCTTTGTCTTGTTAACTACAAGCAGGTAGCACAAATGTTGTTTGCCAATTTTTGATATCATGGGGCTTCAACATGATTTGACTCTGTCAAAAAAGAGAGAGGAAAAACAAGAAAAAAAAATCATTGTAACCGACGATATCAAAATAATTGAATTCAACAAAGTTCCGCTCTCGGACGCTCGATCGTCAATTAATTTCGGAATCTCTTGTTACTTGCGGCACTACCTTGCTAATTGTAACCAAGTTAGCCACGGATACGTTACGGCAAAGCCGTGAGCAATCATCGGCGCGGCGATAAGCCGTGCTTATAATTGACTAGAAAAAATCGTAACGCTCGCTGCAACTTTAATTATGACATTAGACACACCGCGGTTTACCTTTCTTCTTTACTCAACGCAAACAAAAGACTACTTGTATCGCAGCCAGGGCTGCTCAAGTGCGGGATAAAGAGAAACATTTACATCGAGCACAAAACTGTAATCGTTTTCATGCGCTAACAACGAAGAAGAAGCCAGAGATGGGATGATATTAAGGTTGGCTGAGATATCTCGGATTTCCTGAAATCGCCTTCGCCGGTTTTAGTTGAATGCGCCAGTTGAATGTCCCGAGTAATATTTACAGCGACGCCAAGAGCAACGTACTTCCCTCTGTTATTTCCGTTATTTTTAATATGTTCTCACAGCATCCTCTCTCAATTATATCTCTTCATCGTTCCTAATGTGCAAATGTCTAGTCTTAAAGTGAGTCAGTGTACTAGGCAAGTCACTGGAGTCAGTACCGACTCTAGTGGCAGTTGAGAGTCGTGACGTGCTGATTTACATTCGAAATTACTTACTGCATTTACAGGATTATTTCGATGAGGCGTATTTAATTTCTCTTAAAATGGCACATGGAATGTGTTAGTGTACAGTTTATCTTTGACGCGCAACAACTTGATGCATGTGTATTTCAGTCGTGTTGCATGACGTAAATCCAAACTATCGATTTCTCAAAAATGTGTAACAACAAATTTATTGTATGATACTAATCTCCGTGTGCGACTCAAAGTTATGCTATCTTATCTTTACTCCCATTTATATTTGTCTAAGAAGAGACAAAAATTATCTCTCAATTATTTCCACTTTCACTACAAACAGCAAATCTCAAATATTCGAGTGAAAAGCCATACAAATCGTTTTGTACAAACCTGAGCGCGTGCATTATTAACCCTAGAACGCTGAAACGAATAAATCTTACGCACATAAAATAACTCAGATATCCTGTCATGTATTCAAAATTGAAGCCGTAAGATTGTCTCTAAACGTCTTATGAGAATTAATATCTGCCTACGGTCACTACAACTTTTTATTTATGTAAATTCTTTTTATTTTTGATGAAAATAACTATCAAGGAAACATAAATTAACAACTTTAGTGCAAATTTTTGCAGACGTTAATCAATTAAAAATATTTAAGAATTATAGAATTTAACGATGCAAATTGTCAAAAGTATAAAATGCATAAAAAATGTACTAAAAGTAAAAATGAAAAATATATACATACATTTATTTGAAAATATGTAATAGAATATATACATATAAACACAAGTATCTGGAATATCAATAAATAACTAATCAAACAAGGAAGCATCTAAAGATAAAAGAATTAACTACTATCTGACAGTAGGAACGCAGAGAATCTGATGGGTCTATCTAGTTGATTATCAATTGAGAACGATAAAAACTCAAAGAGGAGAATAGAAATCGAAGAATTTAAGAGAATCCAATGAAACATAATATAATAAAATTTCCAAGATAAAACTTCCATTACTTTATTCCAGTTTCAATCATACGAAGTCGTAATCATCTAGTCCGGATCTGACCTAAAAGCTCGAACTCGCGGAATCTTCGAAACGCGACGGATGAAATCGAGTATTAAAGAAGCTGCTAATAACTGGAAATAAAGTAAAGAATTAAAGAAAGAAAAAATTATCATTAATTACCTTAGCCGTTGTGACGGTGTTGGCCACGGCGTGGATATCGGCGACGACGAGCGACAGGCACACGACGACGCGTATCGTCGGGAGTATCATCGTCTCACGTTCTCGTCAACACTTTGCGTTTTCGGTCAATGATAAAAGAGATCGAAATCACTGAAGTTCACGGAGGAAAGGGAGGAACTAAAAGAAACGCACACACGCACGAGCACGACACGCAAGAGCACACTCCGTGTGTTCATATGCACCCACTCGTTCCCGCTGCTGCGTTCCCGACACGGCGCAGCATGTTTCCCCGCTTATTTCATTTGACAGCGTGAGTCCCGATGGGACCGCTCTCAGCTCCTACGATTACTACGACTACCTGCCACGGACGGTTGTGCGAATGGTCGAGAATGCGCGTCGCCGATCCAGAGTATCCAGAGGAGGCTGAAGGTGGAAGGAGAGAGCTCGTCCGTGCGCGCAAGATCCCTTGCGAAAAAGAAAGAGAGAGAGAGAGAGAGAGAGAGAGAAAGAGAGAACAGTACACAACACCACCGAGCGTTCGGCGATCGCGACCAACCGTGGCGAATGCTGCGGAGCAACTGGCACTTGCCACTTGCTTGGCCGCTGGAACAGCCTCTGGCCACGGCCCGATATTCGCCGGGGCACTCCGCCGCTGCACTCCTCTTCCGACGACAACGGACACTCCGGTGCCCCGCGATCTCTACGCCGGGGGAGTAGGGATGCCCGCGATGCTTCATAATATAAGTACTCTCAAGTACGAAGTACTTCATCGACGTCGTTGCTCGTTGTCGTCTCGTTCTTATCGTCTCCGTCGACACGCTGGTACGTGTATCGGCGATACTTTATACTTTCGATAATTAATCGAGCAAGGGCTCGTATTTCGATTCACTCGGGCACCGCCGCACGCTCGACCGTCGTCCACTCCAGCACACCTGTTCACTCAGGTATGCGGCGATTTTCACCTCTCCCTCGCACTCGCTCTCCGTTCCTTCTCTCTTTTTCTCTCTTTCTTTCTTTCTCACACACACACACACACTCTCTCTCTCTCTCTCTCTCTCTCTCTCTCTCTCTCTCTCTCTCTCTCTCTCTCTCTCTCTCTCTCTCCTGCGTTCCCTCGCTGCCACCGCTTCCCTTCGCTTCATCACCCGCTGAGATGGTTTACCGTTGCTTCGCAGGACCGAACGATCGAATCCAGTCACTTCATACAAACTTTGCACTTTCACCTTGCACTCGGCTCGCGCACTATGAGCTCACGCGTAATTCGTCCGCGCTCGATATCGCGTGAATTGAACGGCCCATTACAAAAATCAAAATCAGCCTCAGTCCGCACTCGTCTTGTCGTCCCCTCTGACGTTGCCGTGAATGTACATCGTATACGGGCGCAAACATGGTTTCAGGCTGCGTGTAAACGTGTATTATGAGCTCTTTCTTCCTCAGCATCAGCTCACACTAATTGGAGCTATTCTTCTGGGATCAGCGTAGTCTCTTTACCCTGGCCTATTTGTTTGAAAACACCTCGAGTGTTTTCGAGTCATCTCTCTGTCTCTACTTTTCTCGGTTATGCTAAATATAGAGACGGTACGACTATTTTTGCGCCGTCATTAGCCGCGATTTACATTAAGAATGTTAAGAAGACGCCGAGCGGACTCGGAGAATTAAAAAGAGCGCAAAAGATGTAGACTCTAGCGCCCGTTGAAAAAAAAGTTTTCTCTCTCTCTCTCTCTCTCTCTCTCTGTGTGTGTGTGTGTGTGTCGCGTCAATTAGAAATATACTTAAAATAGAATCGAGCGATAGAAGCGATGCATCATCATCTACGTATGCATTACATCCGAGGTTGATGGCAAACATATCCGTTCACACGTGTTCGCGCGTGTTCAAGAGCGTTTGTGCTATCCACTGATGTATCCTTCTCTGACACTTTGACGAGATTTACACGAACCGAGTTTTCCTTAAACGCAAGATTTTCGCACCAAGCTCAAATTGCTGGCGTTTACACGCCGCTTCGCACACTCGAGCGAATCGCCAGAATCGTCCGCATGAATTTGCACAAACACATCCAAGTGTGTAAGCGACACTTTAAACTTGATTCGTGCCAATTAGAAGAGCACGATTAGAATCATTGTTCGCGGGTGTATATCTCGTGCAGAACGAATTTTTCGTGAATGAAATGCTTGCCTCATTAGGCTGGTGGACCTACACTCACGGATTGTGTAACAACCGGGTTGCCACGGTTGCAGGCGCTAAGCAACAGCGATCACGACGAAATATATATCTGAGAATGCCGCGAATATTCCTTATCAACAGCATGCATAAACACACACACACACACACATACATACACACACGAAGTCGCGTGGTAACACTTTTGCCGCGGTCAACAGTATACGCATAATGATTCCTCAGAAATCCTCCTTACGTTCTTATTGCAGAAGCTACGACACAAAAGAGAAGAAAAAACTGAAGAGTTAAAAAGAGAAGATTGAAGGTAAGAAAGATAAAAAATAAGAAAGAGATTTGAAAAAGTTGGCAAATAAAATAAAAGATATAAAAGATGAAATATAAAAATAAGTCAGAGTAACAATAATGGTTGTTTCTTACCGGTAAATCTTACCGGGCAAAAACGTCACTGCGTATCATTGGTCTCCACCGGATCGCACAGCACTTGTTGAAGAACGCGCATTCCGTCCTCGAATTTCAGATACTTGTACGATTGTTTCGACGGTGATCCGACCGTGGATCCTTCCAACAGTATCGCCTTTCCGTCTTCCACTTCTGACAACTTCCAGACATTGCGAAAGTAAATAGTGTGAAGAAAACCGTCGATCAGAACCGAGCTGCTCCACGCACACACATGCACCTGTACGACCATCAGATTTTATGAGTGCGAGTGCGAGAAGCCATTCGACGTGCAATATTGCGACGTGCGTATAGTCGGCTGATTAAAGCTTGCGACACTTTCTCGCTGAAGCAGCGGAGACCAGCCGAGCTTTAATCAGCCGAATACGTCGGAGGAAGCTATTCTCTTCGAGTATCGCAGCAGTGCTTTGCGATACTCCGAACGCCAAGTGCGTCTCGGTTTGCGCAACGATAAACAAGAATTTCTATCGAACTTAAGAGATACGTATCGTACAGCCGAAGGCGGCTTTTCTGCTTGAAGAAACAAACTTCGCGCTTTTTATTGCGCATATGCTGTGCTTCACTTACGTTTATTTTCAGAGCCCGCGCGCATGATTTCATCGAGTGGTGTATGAGGGCGCAGGTTTTGGCAATGTGCGCGCTCGCATCATTTCCGGCAGCGTCGTCATTAAGGTAATTGTCCAAGTCGTCTATCAGAAGTACGGACGGCACGGCCGCATAGGTGTGCAACTTGACGAGTTGCTCCGCGAGACTCTCGTAATCCGACAGGTAGCTAAGAGCAGATATTAACGCATGGATGAGATGAAAGAGCGCGAGCGCGGATTTCACATTAGCAACGTCCGAATCATTCCGAGATTGCGTCTTAATCAAGTGAATCTCAAGCGAGAGATTCAGTGTGATCTCGTTGAGAAAAAGAGAGAGAGAGAGAGAGAGAGAGAGAGAGAGAGAGAGAGAGAGAGAGAGAACGGGGAAGAGAGATAAAAAGAGACGAAACGACGATGGGGAATCAATTCAGCACTTCTTACTCGATCGAACGCCCGTACGTCTATTTTCGAACAGCACATTTTTCAGCGATACCATTCGCATTATTTTGGGATGATATTCACGCGATTTCCGCATTCCATCGTTGCCTTGCAAACTTATTTCTTTCGCAGAAACATCGCTTTACATGGGGCATTGGTATGCACAGTACGCGCGTTTCCTGTATACTATAATAAAGTGATAAATGAAAAATACATTCATCTTCGACGCGCCTGACTGATTAATTTCCCTCGACATGATCTATGCCTGTCCGCTGGTGAAAAAAAAAAAAAGAGGATACACGAGCTCGTAAAGCAGCTCGCATATGCTTACACGGGCGTGGAATATTAAGCATCGGCTCTTGCGTGCGACAATTGAGGCAATTGTAACTTCTTCATAACACCTTTCGCGGAATAACGTTATTAATAACGCATAATTAGCGTATACACACGTTAGTGATGAATTAAAGCGAGAATGCAGCGATCACGGTGATCGAATGCGAAAGCATTCCCGAGTGGAGGCGGATAAAGAGAGTCAAAGAGAAAGAAAGAGCCACACGGCTCGATTTGTCAAGTCGTGGTAGAACGCGGTATGCGGCCTTCCACATCGGTTTGGAACGTTACGCATTTTTGAGACACACACGCGCTCGCACTAGCTCGCTCGCGCGCATGCGAGCGGAAAGTCCGATGCGTAAATCCGCGTCGGCAGCGGCCGTAAACTCCGCACGGCGACTCTCGGCCATCGATTCTTCATGCGGCGCGCGAACTGCGCACACGTGCAACAAAGTGCACGCGCGCGTTCGCGCTCGTGATAGGAAGAAAAATGTTCCGCTTACATAAATCTCATCAGCTTGAGAGCCGCGACTGCTGGATTGCCTCTGTCGTGACAGGCCGCCGGCTGTCTCTCCAGTGGTGCTGGCGCAATATAAACGACACGTCGTCCTTCCTCGGCCCAATATATCGCGGCCTGCGCAGCCGGGAAAAGCTGTGTTTCAAGAAACGCCATACTGCCGACAGGTATTTTACGCAGCAAGTGGGGCCCGCGAAGAGAGAACGAGAGAGATTGAGAGACGGATGCGTAACGAGCCGATTAACGGTGTCGACACGCGTTGACAGTTTGATAGCTCTCGTATTAACCCCAGCGACGGTGGTGGCGGTGGACGCGGGAACGTGCGGAGAGAAGAAAGAGAGAAGAGAAAGAAACGAGTCGCGTAGCAGTTGGCGACAACGAGTCTATCGGCGGGGATCCGGTGATTATAATTGGTAATAAACGAGGACCGTGCGCTGTAAAGGTTCGTCTGCGCCGAGAGTGTTCGTTATTAATGTTTTAAATAGAATAGTAAACAAGATGAACTCTTCAAACGACCGATCTTAAAGAAAGCAAACGGGCCGTGTTGCTTTACGTAGAAAAGCGAGATTTACGTTATTGAAACACGCGGGCAAATCCTGTATAAACGTTTCGCGAGGATTAGACGCATGTTAGTTCACCAATTTCTACAGTTTATTGAAGTTTGTCAGATTTGCTCGCGCATCGGTCTTCATGGCGAATTTATGTCGCTACTGTTCGCATTTTGTCTACGTACCTCGAACATGAAAGACTTGCTCAGTTCTTTCGGGCCACACAATAATGTGGTCTTGATATTCTTCCAGAACATAACTATATGGTGACCCGAGATATGCGCAAATTTTGACGACAGTTCGATGTTACGTTTGTCGCTGGATTCGCAACAAAATATTCGAAATTCGCAGAAACTCCTTGAATTTTAAGTTTGAATTCGATTTCTGTGAACAATTGTAGTTTATAAATAAATTGTAAGAAAACAATGACGATTGAATTATTTCTTATTCTTATCTTATAATTTCTTATTGACCATTATACTGCAATATCCAAATTAAATGAAAAGTTCTTAAACTCGTGATTTCAGAGGGATTTCTGAATTTCACAGGTATACCAATTGAGAAATTTTGTTAAAATTTCAAGAGTGGAGGAACTTTTCCGCGGATTTGGCCGCAACGATTTTGGATATATTTAATGAGATATACACAAGTTGCATAGAGTACTATATATCAAACTTACATAAAACTATAAAATCGACATACATTAATTATTCATGTCGCTGATTATGGTACGACTGGGAGTCGTCAGTCCCGCATATTTTTACATTACTTGAACTTCATCCCCACTTTATTGTCAAAAGCGTAAATCGAGGACGTATCTCATGAGATGGAATGCGCATTGCTATTTTATGAAGTTTCCTTGTAATAGAGAGAGGAAGTAAGCAAGATAAACATAAGTGTAACATAAGTAAATTTCGAAGGACAATTCATATGTGGGACAATTACTTAAACGATGCCAGTGTCAAAACAAAGCGTGCGATAAATTCATTTGGAGTGCTTTTTTGCGAAATATTCCCACGATCTTACTAACAACATTAAATCACTTACCATTCTATGTTTTCTGATACACGGACATTACAGATATACCACATACAACACGTATAAAAATCTTAACAGGTTAGGAAAACGACGGTTTCATATGTGTATCGTTTTTCACAGAAGAAGAAGAATATAAACATATAATATATACACATGAAATAATTAAAGTTATCATTCATAACACGTATTACGTTTCAATCACTTTCGTTAACTAAATTATATTCTTGAAAAAAGAGACCGTCTAAGTAACTCGAAATTCTGAAAAAATATACCAGACATCCCGCCGAAAAGGACAACATTACCACTAAACTCTGGTTCACAACTCTGCTATAAGCAAATTGACCAACCATAGTCAGCTATTTTTAATAATCAATTGTGATTGGTCAATTTGCTTATGACTTATAGCTTAAAGCAAAGTCACAGTATATACAGTAAAGCGGGAAACACACACTCTTGCATAAAGGCATAATGCACAATGCGCAATGAAATCAACCAATTAGAATCTTTATTTCTATTGCCATGCTGAAAATTGAAGACTCTGATTGGTGCATTTTCTTATGTGTTGTGTATTATGCCTTTATGCAAAAGTGCTTCTCGCCAGGCTTGATAAACTATTATGGGAAAATTCTGACCAGTGTTTTAACGCCATCTAAAAGATAGCCCCCAGGAAATGTGAACTACGATGCCAAAAATTCAATATGGCGTCTGTTATAAGACTGGTGCGTGTATATGTTACTTATGTTCGCTGAACGCAGCCAACTATATTTCTATAATAAATATTTGAACGTTGTTTAACACTTCTCGTAATTAAAGGAATTTTTTTTGTGTGGTCATCGTCGCTCGCTCCAAACTACCATATATACGGTGAAGGTAAAGACATATTAACACACTTGTTATTTAGACGTAAGTATTTGTTACGTTACTTTTTATTTGTAGCATCGAAAATGTTTTCAGCGTACGTTGCGTCATAGATTTTAAAAGAACGTCCCTCTAAGATATTTGAGCATAGATATGGGGAGGACATGTTGTGTTCCTGGATGCAAGTCTGGGAAAGAAGTGCCTTCACATCGATTTCCCAAAGATCCTGAAAGATGCTTAAAATGGGTACAAAGTTTGAAATTGAAACATTTAGAAAATTATCCAAGCAATGAGATACAAAAAAATAAAGTGTGCCATAAACATTTTCGTCCAGAAGACTATAGTCCATGTTTGCATAAATGTGTTTTATTAAATGTTGCGGTTCCTGTATTGTTTATACATAATACAAGTATAGATGCTTGGTGTACACATATCAACAACATTTTATGTAAAAAGATAACAACAGATAGCGATAATTATATGTATAAAGCAGCAATGCGAATATCAACAAAATATGCAAAAAAAAAACAGTGAAAAAAATAAAATAAAGAATGAGTATACATTGTTTTAAATTGTTTATTTTTTAAAATTGTTTTTTAGTTATTCATTTTGTTCCAAATCCAATAAATTGATTAAAATTTAAATATAAAATTAAATATACTAAAACGAATAAGAGCTCATCTTTATCGATCGATAAGTTACTTTGCTACGTAGTTCATATATTATTGGGGGTCATCTTTTAGATGGCGTTAAAACACTGGTCAGAAATTTTACATGGAAGTTTAACAACCCTGCTTCTCGCTTTAGTCTAAACTATGTGTATGTGTTCAGGGAGCTTGCTAAAATAAATAAAAATACAATCATCTTCATCTAAAGAATTATTAGTTGGAATAACATACGTATTGCGCCATGTTGTTTCCTGCATTATGACATTCTTTTCCATCCTATCTAGCATTTCTGCACCTATAAACTTCTGCTGTACTCCTCGTCAATTCCAGTGACCTCTGAACTGCACTGCAGTTCAAGTGCAACACCAGTTCAGCTGAAAAGAACAAACCCATGATCACGTGTGAAGCAGATATAAATAACAGTATAATATTTAGTGCTCAACAAAAAATATTAATAAACATCATATTCTATTTTGTCAGATAAAAAGAACGTTTTTATTTCCTAACCGTTCCCAATTTTTATTTTTGTTAAGGAATATATACGATATTACGTTGTAGGACAAATGTAGCTCAAATAAACTGGTCAATAAATTGGACCCTGGTCAACAAATGTCCCACGCGCGATCTTTGCGTATTTCCAAATCTGCAACTGACGCGAATATATTCTTATATACAGGGTGCACAATTTATCTGAAGACATTGAAATATCTCGAGAACTATGCATTGGATAAAAAAAGTGGTTAATGAAAGTTGTTAGTCTCGAAGGGGGACATCCAATGATACCAAACTCGACCTCCCACCCCACCCCCTGGGGGTGGGAGTTGGGGGCAACTTTGAAATCTTAAATGGAAACCCCCATTTTTTATTGCAGATACGGATTTACGCCATAAAATACGTAAATTTTGTCGGAAACTTTTTTTTTGATTCGTGATAGATGGCGCTGTAATCGCAAAAAATTATATTTTCCGCAATTTTCCAGAAATGATCATTGGATTGAGAAATAAAAAATACCTGTTCAATATTTTTAAAGAACATAATAAAAGTTATTCCCCCCCCCATCCTCTCGGGGTAGGGTGGGTGGTAACGTTCAAATCTCAAATGGGAACCCGAATCGAAGAGGGAACTGCTCGACTGTGTAACGCTAAACTGTGTAACTGTGTAACGTTAAAAGTAGTTTCTCGGAAAAATTCAACGCTATCTATCACGAATGAAAAAAATTGTTTCAATAAAAATTTCACGTACAATCTAATTCTGCAATAAAAAATGGGGGTTTCCATTTAAGATTTCAAAGTTGCCCCCAACCCCCACCCCCAGGGGGTGGGGTGGGAGGTCGAGTTTGGTATCATTGGATGTCCCCCTTCGAGACTAACAACTTTCATTAACCACTTTTTTTTATCCAATGCATAGTTCTCGAGATATTTCAATGTCTTCAGATAAATCGTGCACCCTGTATATTCGAACGAGGTTCATTCGTCATTCCGCAATCATTGCGCAAATTCTCGCTGCAGTTTGTTAAATTAATAGATCTCACCCGGGGAGATCTGAATACTTGGTACTTTATTACAACATATTTCGTATCTATCTCGTGATAACGATTCACTGATAAGTGGATTGTAAATAAGGCCGAACGTCGCTCGATTAATTCGTATGATCCAAGTAGCGTCTACGAAATGTGTGTCGATTCTAAGTGTACAGTTTTAGTGACCGGTTTCGGTCCATTTGATATACACGTGGTGAACGCTAGTTGGGAAGCAGTGAAGGAATTAGAAAAATTATGGATAAATGCCAATGAATTCTCTGATGTTAAATTAATCACTGAAGAGATCCCAGTCTCATACAATTATGTATCCACACATATTCCTCTGCTTTGGAAGAAACATAATCCTATGGTAAACAGCATTACAATCTATTTTGACTTGTACAATTTTTTAGTATTTCAGCTAAAAAAGATTTCATTTCAGATTGTTGTACATGTAGGTGTATCACACAAGGCTGAATGTTTGACGATAGAATGTCGAGCTCACAATAATGGCTATCAAAGGATTGATATACATGCCAAATATCCTGATGAAACAGATATGGAGTGCAAAATTTTGGAAACTGGAATAGATACGAATGAACTTTGCAATAACATAAATAAAAATTCCACAAAAAGTGGCTATAAAGCCTGTATTTCATGTGACGCTGGCAGATACCTGTGTGAATATATATTCTATCAATCTCTTTTGATTAATCCAACAAAGACCTTATTTGTTCATGTACCTGATTTTAACAAATATACAAGTGCACAGACTGCTAAAGGTTTATATGATATTTTATGTAATTTACTAAGAAATTCTAAATATAGATAATAATTTTGATTTAACATGTTAATATTATTATATTCTAAAATTTTGTATATATATATATATATACATATTGTACTTAAATTTAAATATTTACCCTGTCTAGTAATATATATGATTCTAAATGTAAAAAGTTAGACTAGGAAATATAAGATTAAGTTAGAAAGTAAAGTCAAAGAATATATATGTAAAGGATGTGATATTTGTGTTGTAAAACACATGTAGCCTATAGAATAAAACATGTACAAATATATTTTTGCTAAATATATAAACGTCCAATATGCGATATAAATGCAATAAAATAATTGATGTGTCATAACTTAAGATCCGCCGTGTTGAAACTTCGTTCGTGCGGGTGGTATATTGTATCTAAGCTCGAGGTATTCTGGTTTTCTGATCATCGATGCTACGTGTCCCATTTGGATCGTACAGTCGGGATTCAGATTTGGTGGTAGTAACGTACATTCTCGCTCCAAAATGCACGCCAATCCTTCCAATAATTCAACGAAACCGATCGATGCTGCCGCGCGTCGTAATCTGTTTACCTCCTGTGTAATCATCAGGAATGATTACTTCAAGATCATGTCTAACATGGGTGATACATCGTCTCTAATACATAGATTGAATACATGTAATGCTTGTTCATGACATCACCGATTTACCTTGTAGAAATTTTGAGTTTTCTCGGGCAATTTCCGCGCATGTCTTAATATCTTTTGAATGTCCGATTGCAAGCCAACCTGACGAATCCAGGAAGGTGAATTCTGTGTATAACTCCTTTTTTCGGTAGGTCTAACTGGAAAACTAGCTCCAGCAGCATCAGTTGCATCTGTAGGTCCTAAATTGCCAAAAGTACCTAGCCATGGTATAACGTCACATCCCTGTTCTAATACCGTCAACATTAAATTGGACTTTTTTTTGGTATCTGCCCAAGAGTATATGAAACCATACCAATCATTATTCAATAAACAAAGGGCTGCCATATTTTCCACCTGCAAAATATGTTTTATATCAGAGGTATCTCAATATTGGAAAAGAATGGATTGTTGAACACCTGAAGGCACCACCTTCAACGCTCCGTGAAGCAACACACAGAAGGACGGTATTTTTCCCTCATCATTTTCGTCGTCCGAGTCATCTTCTAACGGTATACCTTGCATACTCGCAGTTTTCTCTGTCGACAATGGTAACACCAGATGTCTGGAAACAGCACTTGGGCTACCAACATCTCCTACGGATATGAATCCACAGATTTCTATGGTATTTGATATTACCAAGCCTGGGACCAATTCAAAGTCCGTCTTCTTTGTGTAAGGCTGAAACATCTAAAGTCTTTATACGAATGCCAACATAATGATCTACACTGCATACTTGTTATTACCATAGGTGGGGGTGATAATGAAATACGAGAACCTAAATGGCCACATTTTAGATATCCTTGGAATGAAACATAATTTGTTTCAGCTAATTTTTGAAAGCAAGTTGCGACTGAATATTTGCTAAGCGGTGAATCTGGAACTAATACAATGCTATCACCACCGGCTAGATCAATTAAACGTTGATATAAAGGTAAGCCTCTCTGCAAAGCAAGATCTGAAAATTTAACATGAATATATTCAATATATATTCAAAAGTGTGCAATAAAATGTATATAGTGCTTTCATCTCTCAAATCTTACCTTGTTGTGGTGCAATACAAACAACACTTAACTTTCCTGGATATGGAAAAGGTAATGGAAAGGGATTTACATCTTGTACAATATTTAAAGTATTTAAAGAATGGGCTAAAGACATTGGTCCTATGCCAGTATTACCATCTGTAATCAGTATTACTTGGCAAGCTGTTGTATTACCCCATTCTGCCATTATAACATTATTAACACCACGCAGTGCTGATTCAATGCAAGTTTTATCGCATTCTTCAATAGTCTGTAATTTGGCACGTATGCTGTCGTAGTCCCGAGTAAAAGGACAAATCACTTCATACAGTGATGAAAACACAATCTAAAAGTTTAAATTATTTGTAAAGTATATATACACTACTTTATCAGTGAAATATATAGTAATATATTTACCAATGACACAAATTCCAACTTTGAATTGACTTGCAAATAATGTAACAAAGCACTTATACCGTGTATTGCTAAATGATGTCGCGTTGATTGTTCAGTTGGTAAACCATCATTCATACCATTACTTAATACAATTCTTCTCATTGATAAAGAAACATCTAGTGCTATTACCGTAGGCATCTTGACGGTTGAACCAAATTCTAATAAAATTAAATAACAGAAATATTCGAATATTTTATAAAATATTCACAAATCAAATTCACAGTTCTCAAATTTCCGTAATTGAAACTTCATATATTTCATAACAGATTTCACGCAGGTTATGCGAAGATTTGTGATAATGTTGCTTCTATATTTATTAAGAGATAGAAATGTATGTATTTTAATAGATTAATTTTCCGTTATATAAGACATAATCTCTTTTATAATTCATTAATAAGTAATTTTAAGTAATAGTTTTAGTGAGAACACGTTTGTTGTGTTGTATTCATCGCAAATGCTATTACATACGCCGGTTCATACTGTCGGAACTCTAACCTGACTAATCGATATTCGATAGATTAGAAAATTGATAGATCAATATGTCTCTCTTTTTCTTCTTTCTTCTCTACAGATTTTTATCAATTTCAAAGTCACAATGAGAATTGTGACCTTTTTAATATTCTATTTCCATTTCATTCTATTAATTAATAAAAAAATTTGATACAATTTCATATGCCATTGAATTCAGTATTCAAATATGGAAAATTTGTAAAGTAACATTTAAAAGTAACATTTAAAAGATGTTACATATAGTATCTATAATTTTTGTGTATAAAATGCAGGGAGAATATGTACTATACAAATATATGTATATATTTTATATTACATTGCACATTCTTCTAGTAGTATATTATAACAATTCACAAAGGATAAATATATTAAGATATGTCTCACATAAATTCTATTATATAACAATACCAATATAAACTCTATTTCTATAAAAGACCTCGTATTTATATATTTATATATATAATATATAATTTATATATATATATATATATAATACATTTAATTTATATATATATGTATACATATGTATATATATGTACATATGTATATGTCACGTTGCTTGTATTATTCATTTTACTTATATAATACTTACTAAAAAATATTGCATACATTTTTCTCTTAGAAATAAATAAATAGTAAAATAAATTAGAAAAAGAATTGAACAATTGGACTAATAATGTCTATGAATATAATATAATAATTTATGAACATTTAAATGTACAAAGAGCCATCAGCAGGACCTAAATATCTCATAGAAATTAATATCACATCGATCAAGGTCCATACACCTAGTCCACCAAAACTGAAGAGCTTTCCAATTCCTTCTTGCCAATGTCCCAAATAAAATCTGCATTTCAATAAACATTTCATGAAATTCAAATTCAATAATGAAACAAGCAAATATCTGCAATTCATATAATATTTAAAAAATTATACCTATCTGCTCCAAATCCTCCAAGAATAATACTTAAAATTAGAGCTGTAGACCATCGATAGCCAACTGTCCAGTTACACTGCAAATTTTTCATAAATCTCCGTCTTCCCAGACATAATATATCATCATTTACTGTACAATTTGTCCTACAATATTTGATTAAACCATTATTCATGCTAATGCCGTTATAAATAACTTAACTGACTTGATAATATTATAAACCTATAATATTGTTGTGGAGATGCCACTGAGCTACAAGAATTTTTTTGCTGGCACTGATGTTCCCAGTGCTCAGTTTGATAACAAAACCGACATATATACTTTTTCTGGAAAGATTGTTCTCCCTATAATCACAGAGCATTTTAATTTAATCATGAAAATATATCTAAATCTATTAAAGCATTGTTGAATTTAATAAATAACCAGAAGTTTTACATACTATACAATCAACATGTTCCAACACAGAACAGTTAGCAACATATGTTGTACCATATATACAATTATAGTTTAAATTACATTTTAAGCATTCGCTATTCAATTCTGTGCAGGATGTTCCACTTGGACATAAGTTAGTCAGTTCTTCCTGCAATTTAATGATCCAAATTATATATATATGTAAATATGTATGTGTATATATATATAATGTATATATATATTTTTTTTAAATCTATTGTACATATAAATTCAATAAATCTTACCTTTTTACTACTACTATAGGCTGGTGTAGAATTTACATTAATATCTTTCATGGCATAACTGACCATACTTTCTGCAATTAATATATTGTTTATTTATCACAAATGTCTCATAATAAGATTATTTATTTACATTTATTTTTTACAATTATTGCAATCTATAAAAACCTCCATGAAAGTTAATTATACATAGATATAATGACATAAATGTTCAATATCAAATGCGTTGCAAATATGAAAAATGGTATTTAAAATAGAAATAATTTTGTGTATGTGATATACACTGTAGTTAAGTAATATACAGCCGTAGAGTCAATTTTACTGACCATAACCCATGTGAACCTCTTGAGTGGAGGTTGACAAGAGTGCTATGAGGAGAAATATTATGTTTCTCGAATTGATTCGCACAACATTCATCGTGCGAGAAAATTCGTTTCACCGGCTGGACACTACACCCGCCGAAGACTTTGCCGTCCCAATTCCCGAGGTTTTATCGCACACATGAAATCAAAAAATACGATACGCGTCCCATACACCAAGTGTATGTATTTCCAACACATGCATACAATTACTTACTTCAGTAGGTTTGTTCTTTTTAGCTGAAGTAGGTTGCTTTTTGTCGTTAAAGTGAAACAAACATATAAATTTGCGTCGAAGGGAAAAGGAACAAAGTTTCAATGCAGCATTGGTTCGGCTAAAAAGAACAGACTTACAGATACATAATTCGGCTGACTAACATTCAAGTTACACTACTTAAGCAATAATAGTCGGCTATTAAATTGTACTTCTTGATAACAAATGCCTGTTTCACTATCGCTGTTAAGCAGTGTACTTTGATTTCCTGCCTAAATGACTCATTACTATCACCCACGTTACTTTCAAGATCTCCGCTAGTAATAATTAGTCAGTTTATCGAAAATTCAAAATCGTAGTACAACTCAAGAGTGGGTCAGCCATACCTGTGATCTGTAGTACTACAAAAACAATACGTTCCTATTAACTGCCTCGAGGTAACTTGCGACAAAAGATCCGCGTTTTTTTACTAGCGATTATACGTACATGCAAAGCATACCTATTTATTCAATCAAAGAAAAAGAAATGAAGTAGCAAATAGCAAAGGAACAAAAGTAATGGAAAAAAAAATGTAAGATTCGTATATACTCTCATTCCTCTGTAGAATCAGCTGACTTCCGGTACTAATACGAGACAGTAGAATGTAAGGTGTTTCCGCGGTAGTTTCGCCTGACACGAAAGGTTGTGTATTTTTTATACACGAGAGGAACGAGACATCATCTGTCTTCTCCTCGCAAGCCGAGCTGAAGTGTCGTTGGCGTCAGGCTTTTTCGTAGCCTAGTTCCGGCCGGAACGTGATGTCAATCTCCGCCTAACCCGCGCACCTCGCTGAGGCATTTCTTAGAACTTCGTAAAACGAAATTTGTCCATTACTTCTCGCATTCGATCTTTAGCGGATAATTTCGTGTCGCATTCCATGGTAAGCTGGCGATCTCGCAACGACGGTATCGTCAAGAGATATAAAGATCAATTCTGTTTGTCTTTACCTTCATCCGTGAGGCTGATGTTGAGGAGGGGTTATCATGTGTCTTCGTTTATAGGATGCAGTGTAACGCGTTCGCCGTTGGTCCCATCGGGAATAGCATGAATTCGGAGGAAAACGGTGCGAGTGATCAGGATAAGGCGGAGGTCAGGATGGATGGTTTAAAGAACGACAATCAAAATGCCGAGCAGGCTGCTGTGACGTCGAAAGTGACGCAGTTAGAGAGCAGAGCCACCGGTGAACAATTGAGATTGAGCAGCAACGGCAGCGAGAATAACGTCAGGCTGATACCATCCAAGATGAGCATTGTATTTCCGAACAGGATGAGAGCCAGTCAGACTGCCACATCCGATTGTGCCAATTCTCTGGAACAGAATGTTTCTCAGGATGCTTCGAATGCGAACGTATCTTCCATGTTTATGAGTACCAGCAATATCAAGTCTCAGACTATGAACACCAATGTTGTGTCAATTGAAGCTACGTGTCAATTGAAGCACAAGACTGTTGTGAATATAAGCGCATTGAATCTGCCTAAACCCCAGATGCACTTGAATCTGCCTAAGCCTCAGATGCACTTGAATCTATCTTCCACTCAGGCAAATACACACCACAATCATAATTTGATATCAGTTTCTCTCAACTCTGGTACAGCCACCAATAATGCAGTGCCGCATTATAGTGTGTCCATATCCAGCTCATCATTAATGTCTCCTGATTTACCAATAATCAAACCAAATGATGATATAGATATGAAGAATAATGTGGACTATGCATCAGCGATAGAGAAATGTCCTTCTAAAGTTTCCTGTAGCTCGGATTCTAGTCCAGAGGCTGATTGTTCCTGGACATCAAAGTCCTATGGATCTAAACGTATACTGAATAATATAAGTGGTAGTATAGGTTCAACAAGTCAAGGTACTTGTTGTGTCTTGAGACCTAATATCAATGGAAGTAGGGAAGTCGCTGGTCCTAGTGGGTTACAGTGGGTAGGTTTTAGGATATTGTGACAAAGCATCGAGAAATCTTACTGAGAAAAAGTAAAGTTTGATTTATAACAAAATAAATTCTGTGTTATTTATAGATTCCGCAGAGGGAGCAGGTAGAACGAATGGATTCTAGTTCCGGAAATGAAGGTGATATGTCTGACGGAGAGGATTATTGCATCTATACTTATAAGGGAAACGACGATATGATTCATTTGGATCAGAAAGAGGAATTAAATCAAGGCCATGCAGAAGATCGCGGGGCAGCAGGCCAATACCATAGTGGTAGATCAAGTCCAGAGATGGATTTCTTGGAAATGGACTTTGATCCTGGGCCTTCTTGCGAGCAGGTATCAAATATTCACTATGCCATGAAATTAATTTCACGTCTCCGAGCTATATCCGTTGGTCTAGCTATACATAATTGGGTCTGATTGTTTCTTACTCATAGGATACCGGAGACAGCGATTTGGCCTCTATAAACGAAGATATACAGAACATAGCTTTAGATAATGTAGAGCCGGATCCGATGCTGAACGATCTTAGCAGCGGGAAGGTGGTGTCTAGGCAAACGATGACTGCCGTGTCGCAGAATTCGAGGCAGAGCACGCAGAACGTCAATCACACGGCTTTTCAACAGTGCATCAATAATCAACCCGCAATAGAGCAGAGCGTGAAGTCAACTTACTCCGCTCCGTGGATGCCTAGCACCAGCTCCGGTATTAATATAATTTTTCGTTGGCTGCGACCTTCCTTTCGACAATGTGACGTTACTGATCGTACTGTCTCTACTAAATATTCAACGCTGTACGAACTTTACAGGAAGATGGGAAAGCACGTCGCTCTATCGCAACACAGGTTGTCCATTACGCGAATCATACGGTTATCACAACACAAGCGGCGACCTTATCTCACCCGGCGATAATAGAGATTCTGATTCGGAATTATGGGCTGAACCGTCGACAGCAGCCGTCCAGGACAATTCGAATTTGAATGCCAGAAGGGTCAATCTCAGTTCGACGCTTTACCATCGAATGATGGCCAAGAAACTGATGCTCAATAAGCAGGCTGCGTTCAATCAAAGCGGTGACTCTAACCTGGTTTGTATAAAACCGTTTGATGCAATGAATTCGAAGGTCTAGCGAGTCGTGTGACTAAATTTTTATCTTGATTTGTGTATAGGAGAGCGAATTGTGTAATGAACGAATCGACGGGCTACCGCCAGTTGAGAAAGTGATGCTATGGAGCGAGCAGGAAGCTACCATGAAACAAGTGACACAAATCGGCACATCTGCCTGCGGTGCTACGTCTGCGATTAACGCTTTGGTAACATTAAAAGATTTTTATATATATAATCTTATCACCGTCGTTCATCATACTTTTGTTCTCTGTTTACAGTTGGCATTGAACATGTCATTTTCTCTAGAAGTATTAGTGAAAGGTGTAAATACAAGATTGAGAGAACTGGGTGTTTCGTTGCCGAGATATCTCTTGAGCCGATCGGTCGCGGGAGCAACTCATAAGGACATAGCGCGAGGAATATCTCTGTCGACGAACGGCGCGGCTGTAACAAAGTTCTTTGCATTTTATCCGGAACGGAAAGTGTCTTTGTCTCATTGGTTGCATTATTGGATCTCCAAAGGTGAGAGAGGAATACATTACTCGGTTCACTAAACAAATATATGTGTAGAACGAGCATGAAAGCTTATCTTCGCGTTTTCTCAGGTGCTGCGCCAATCGCAACGTTGAATCTGCAGCATTGCGGCGAAGGTTGCGATATACCGGATGCCTGGCATCATCAGATGATATTTGGTGTAGGACAGGCTGGCATATACTTAACAAATCCTTTAGAATGCTTACCCGAAGAGGTATCGTATCAGTTGATCGTCGCGAATCACGTTAACTTGTACAATTGTCTTGTCGATTCGAGTGAAATCTTATTACGATGCTCTTTTAGTTCTTATGGCATCAATTGATTAGCCCCAGCGTCTTGTTGATACGAAGGACAGATGTTTTAGCACATTGGAATGCAAATACGGATCTAACTCCACTCGCAATGATGGATCAGAAATGGCGAAAACTTAATGTTCTCGGTACGTACAAATAAAGTAATACACTTCCATCTTTTTCGGTCTAAACGTTGAAAGTATTTGTTCTACAACAATTTTGACAAAATATTCGTGGGTAACAGGGCAAGTTGTAAATATGGTGCGTGGGGCAATGAGCGAGAGACAGCAACCTAACAGTACGACTACAGGAACCACTCACATTCGCATACCGGCGTCTTATCAAGCGGGCATTACGTTGGTCATGTGCGCGGATTCTGCCGCCGCCACAGAGTTGTTACACGCCGAACAACTACCACTACTCTAGTCCTGTTAATCTAAAACCAATAAACAAGTATAGATCGGTCGATTTGATCTACAGTGAATTTTATTAGCAGACCGGCTCGCGGTAATGATCATATTTATAGTTTATTTACTACGGTACAGACAGAACGTTAAACAGACTTGAAACGGGACAAAAATTATTTATATTTTCGACATACGAGACACGTTTGTATTTCCAGAAAATATTGATTAAAATATATTTCAATAGAGTATTTCTGTTTTATATACAGCAACATCTATTAATTAAGAAAAAAGGTATTGAATTTTCTCTACGAATTCTCTACATTTGTGTTTCAGTAGCAATACTTGGGTGTATAATTACGTCTACAAAGAGGTAATATAAAGAGATTTGAGATATTTCGCATTGTAAAATTCATTAAAAATTTTGGGTTGGTTTTCCATTCATTTTGTTACTCTTATTTCTATTTATTGTTTTAATAAAAATGGATATACATTTTTATTTAAAAAAATACAATTACATTTTTTTCACAGTAGTACTCTAGAAATTGAACTGTAACAAACAGAAAGTATGTCACTATATTTATGAATTTCAATATTTTATTACACTATATGTTGTATATCCTATGTCAGAGCTCGGCAAAATGTGCACGCGACGGCCGATTTCCGTCTATCTCCGCCCACCGCTATTCCCTTTACCTCGCCGCTCCGCGCGCTGCCTACAAGCCGCTCGAGTCTCAGGAGCATGTTTCCAATAGTTTTCCACGTCACCCATGAAATACTATTGTTGACGCGTTTTTTTGTAAGTGGTATGCCCAGTAAGCCTAATCCACTGATGACTGTAACAACCCGTAACTATTAACGTAATTGAACAGAAGCGAAATAAAATATGTTAAATGAAGAAGCGAAATAAAATATGTTAAATGAAGAATATTCAATTCGATTTTCGGCGTCTTTTATTGGTAAGAGTGGAAACGTCAATTTGGATATTGTATGTAGCGAGCCGCATAAGACATGGTAAGGAATCGTCGCTTAAAGAAGAACACTTCTCATTTTTTATAAACTTTATTTTTGAAAAATGAAGAGGCCTCTGGGGATACCACTTAAAAAAAATGCCAACAATAGTACCTCATGGGTGATGTGAAAACTATTGGAAACACGTTCCTGAGGCTCGAGCGGCTTGCAGGCAGCGCGCAGAGCGGCGAGGTAAAGGGAATAGCGGTGGGCGGAGATAGTCAAAAATCGGCCGTCGCGTGCACATTTTGCCGAGCTCTGTCCTATGTCGGAATTGTGAAGTGCTTGTTCTGGATGTCAGACGTAAGCATGGCATAAATCTTGTGCAATCGTGTATGTTGAATAAATATTCGGTTTATGTACATGTATGCAATCTAGAGTCCAGCACAAACTTTCCAGTTTATCAGGGATGTCTTTGTATTTTTATGACATACTAAGGAATAAAAAAGGTCTTGTTACATAAAAATATATCGATATAATTATGTATGTCACACTACATTACTAAATTTGTTTTATCAGAATCATACCTTTCTATAAGAGACGCACGCATACTTGATGTAATTGCAGCCGGATTAGCTTCGTTAAGTTTAAAAACACTTTCGATAACCGACAGTTCTGTTGAAGTAGTTTCCATACCGCAGAAAGATACCCAATCATTTACAACCATACCAGCAGCAATTACATTACTACCTCTGTTTACAGTACCAGCCTAAAATATAATTATCAATTAAGAAACAGGGTATTGTTGAACTTCTTCATATTGTTAGGCTGAATTTATCTTACCGCAAGTGGTACTTGTAAAAGAGATGAAAGCTCATCTTGGTCCTGTATAGAAGTCTTTGGATGTACCATGCCACCTTGATTTGACAAAACTGAATATGATCCGACGAGAACATTACTCGCAATTGTTTGTCTAAATACTTCTACATTCAGTGTGTCAGCTAAAATTTCCTCAGTTTCCTAAGAGTTAAAATTGTAAAAATATGTTTAAACTTATTAAATTAATATATATATATTCTAGTTATAAATATTTGCTTGTTCACATAAAATCCAATATAAAAAGATGTATTGGAGATTTACCCTATCCAAATCTGGATGAACAAGAGCAACATAATCGTTGCATGCTATAACATTTCCAAGAGCAGATAGTCTCTCTTCTACTCTTTGAACTTTCACATTATCTGGCAGAGAATTCCGAATATGTTGTAATTCTATGTCTGTTGTAGTATTTGGTACTAACAGCCCACTTTTGTTTCCTGTATTATAATTAATCAAATATTCATATATATTATGTATATATACACTGCTCAAAAGAATTATGGCATAGATAATTTATTGCCGAAAATTGGCCAACTTTGACTGATCGGATCTTTGACTGACGGATCGCCGTGGTTCGTCACTTCCACAGTAATTATTGACTGTGGAAATGACGAATCACGGGGTCCTTATCTCTTCTGTCACGGACACACACACACATGCGTGCACACTTGACCCGAAGGCTAAAAACAACGATATTTTTGAAGGGCTGTAACTTTGCGAAAAAAAATTGTAGCGATTTCATTTTTTTTCATATTGAACGGGAAGATTTGAACTTTATGACGATGCAAACGGCGTCCCCGAAAAAAAATTGTCCATGTCCGTGCATTCCGTCAAATTTTGCAATTTTCAGTATCAAACAGTAGCAAACATGCCCTCAGATGTCAGGGATTACAGGGGTGGGGGTACATTGCATGCAAAAAATGGAGATACATTCTTAAAGTAGAGACTTCAAGCTTCATTTTTGAAAAAAATAATTAGTCTACAATCATTTTCCGCTAAGTAATCGCTAGTCAAAGTTGGCTAATTTTCAACAATAAATTATCTATGCCATAATTCTTTTGAGCAGTGTATATATTGCATAATTTTTTTTTGTTTCATTATGTCTTATAAATTTTTGTTTATATATAATAATGCATAACATCAGAAAATCATTTTTAAAAAGTAACTCTCCAGTTTGATTACATGAAAAAATTTTTATTATATTCTTACCAATACATAGTCGACCAATAATACGACACCCTGCAATTGATGCATGAATAACTGGAATTGTCTCCGATAATTCTGCTTCAAATACACTGCAATTATATTAATATAACAGTGAAATACTTAGCAATTGTAATCAAATGATGATAAGAACATAACATTGAAATTTATATTCATATTAAATCAATGATTAGAATTGTATCCATCTAATTAAAAAATATATATATATATTATGCGAAAATTGATAAAACAACATGAAAGATTTTTTTTAAGGTTTAGCGATTTTGTCATAGTCAGCCGCGCCATTCCTACAGGATAAAAAGGTTATGACACGGGATTCTTATAAACCTTTTATGACAATTAATCATTCTCGTCCATAACTACTCGTTTTGTTAAACATCGTCCAGAACATGAAAATTATTGGAAATATATTTCCAAAAATTAAAGATTAAAATATAACCTTCCTCTCTCTGCTTCAGTCAGATCATAACTAAACTGAAGGACGAATGTATACGAGGTTAAATATTCTTTTTGTCCCATAAAGCTCTTAAAGGGAATAATATAGGGATAGCAAGAATGGAAAAAAGAAAGTTTTCCTCCGCTAATTAAATTAGAAAGTCGACTTCATCTTCCTACATTGCATTTCGTGCCTTTTATATGAACGCATGGTTTATATTTCTTAACTATACGATTAATATCTTTAGAGACGTATCTTTAGGGTTATATTGAAAATATCCACGTGCATGAAGATTATCTATATATATGTAAAAATTATCCAATACGAATAGACGAGTCATTCTTAACAGCAATTTCGTAAAATTACGTTATCAATTACGTCATGCTCACCTGTAAAAATTTTCGGAACCACCAATTGCTACCAAGCAATAGGAATTTGTCAATTTTGAAAAAACACCGATCTCATTATTATTCTCAAATTGTACACGTACCGCCATGATTATAAATGGACAAGCTTTTACTTCAAACTTCGGCGTTTTACCTTTAAACGTTTCGGTGTGTTTGCGGTACCCGTTAACACGAGACTTCCACGTCTAGTTATTACCAGTGATGGAAAATTGGGTAGGTTGGACGTGCATGCGCGACGATGTTAGTGTCAAGCTAGTATCAGAGAGTAACCTGAGAGCGGCCAATACGACATTTTTTGCGACACCGACTTTCCGCACTGGGAAAGGACGCCATCTGCATCCATTTTGAGAGGGGAACTACGATAGTACATCCACTTTCAGGTCTCGGTGGTAAAATCTGCATATGGTGGAAGTCCATGCTACATCCACTTTCAGGCGGTTTATATCCGTGCTACAATGACAGTTGCCATCTCTATGGGCCGTATTCATAGTCCGGTCTTATATTTAAGATCGTCTTAAGTTCATCTTCAGATGCTGTACAGATCATTTCATTGGCTACAGAATATCTGAACGTGAACTTAAGACGGTCTTAAATATAAGACTTGACTATGAATACCGGCCTATGCCAGACTATGCCCGGTGGTCTAAAAAGAGCGGGGGAGAGGGGGGAGGAGCAGAAAAAATAAAAGTACATATTAAATGTTAAATCTTCGAATATATATTGCCGTATCAAAGTCTCTTCTATAATAAACAATTTGACATGTATGGAGACGCATGATGTATCGTTGTCCGCGTCCCGTTCACTTTGTCTTGTTTTTTAATTCAGCATCCCGTCCGCTCCGGACATTCACTCGTGACACTGACAGTGGCCGTCGGTGAGCATTCGATCCGCTTGGAGGAGCATGTGTTATTCACGTAATTAACGTGACAAGACTCCGATTATAAATATCCCGCGAGTCGACGAAATATTTGAACTTTTAAAAAAAGCATCAAAGAAAATCACGTTAATGTTGTCATGGGTAAAAATCTCACCCCAGTATATATTTTCTTATTTTCGAAATAAAAAAAGCCAAACGAATGCAATTAAATGTTATTTATTATCATTGAATATTAGATGAAAAGTAGAAGACTTATTGTCCGCAGCGGATAATCTAACATTTAATAAGAACGAGACAAAATTCGCATGTCAATAGAGACGGTTTAAATTCGGCGTAATATGATTCTTGGGACAGACGTAAAGTATTACGAAGTTTGAAGCGAATCTCTCACAGGCATGCTTTGAAAATACGAGTTGTTTTCATTTTCAGCTAACGGACGACGCAGGCATCAACACTGATCGGCAAAGTGGGGGGTAACCGTGCCTTCCCGATTGTTTGTTTTCATACGCTTATACATGACTCCGTGATTGCGGAAAGGACATTGCGCCTCGGGCCGACGAACGACGCGCATACCGCGACGCAGAGTACGAGTGTCGGTAGTCGTATCGGTTAATACGCGTTTCTTTGTCCGAATCTTACTTGCGCGAGTGTTAGAGCTAGAGTCAGTGTCGTCGCCAGTGCTACGATGGAGTATCCGGGGGTGCTGCGACGGAGTAACCAGAAGGAGGACGTCGGATCGAGAAGTCAGGATGCAGAGGACTTGGAGCGCGCCGAGAGACGTGGACAGCGATACATCATATATGGTATTCGAGGTATCTCGAGTCATTATTATTACTCAAGATTTTTCTGATTTTAACGGACCTTATTCGAAGTAAGGACATACCCGAGTCGAAATTAGATCATCATTCATAGTTTATCATCTGAAAAATAGTTTGAAATTTGATTATTCGTTAAACTAATTTCACGTAACATGAGTTCTACTTTTCTTTTCTCATAAAATATGAATGTCTATTCAAGCAAGGTTGCTAAGGCAAGCTAAGGTTTATGAATACAAATTTATAATTATGTTCTCAATGAAAAATTGCACATAATTTAAAAAACTATGAATAATGATCTTAGAATCTGATATAAATTTTACAAGTATTGATTTTTATTCGCCTAATAATGCTCAGATTGCTGTTTCCCTTTAGAATCTGCTAGAATGTCCGTTTCTCATTCTTGTTTATCTTTCTTATTGTACCGAATTAGAATTAAAATCTCTATTAGTGAAACAGCATTATTAGACATAACCGTTGTCTTTTTGCAGCTTCAGCTCTTTTGAGAGCTACAATTCTCATCATTCTCATTAGAAAAAAGAAAAAAAAAAGAGAAGAAAAAAGAAAAAAGAACTTTAAGAATGATGAGAATAAAAAGTGTTTTTCATCTCCCATTTCCTCTAATTCTTATATGATTATTTAATCCTTATATATTTATCTCACGCGCAGTTCTAACAAAGACAGTTCTATTTACGTGTTTATCTTTGTTCTCTTTCTTGCGCTGTTAAGCAAATATATAATCAATATCAACAAAAATTGCTCATTTAAATTAAGAATATAAGGATTAAGTACATATACATTATCGAGATAAACGAGTATTAAACTGCGGAATACGTCGCTGTTGAAGACTCATCATGGGCGAGACTGCGAGAGTAGCCAGATGTAACGTTCAGGTAAGACAAAGCTTGTTCACTATTGCGCATCTAGATATTCTGCAATGATTTTTCAAATTGGATGCAATTTGCAGGATCAATGTAGAATTAATATTTCGACTTGGGAAAGACTCGGGAATGAGAACGAATTGTCATTGCACTTGGACAATCTTCTGACACTGATTTATGGTATTGATCGATATTCGATTTTCAGTACTGATTTACTCTTTCATTCCTCTACAAGAAAACAGAAAATTAATACGAATCGTTCATTTATCCGCGTTAATTTGATGGAAAAATTACGTATTGATCGGTCTTCGGTTTTCGGTACTGATTTATTCTCTTATTTCTTTATAAGAGAAGAAAAATTGATACGGATCGTTCGATTAACAGAATTCATTTGTTAAGTAAATTAAAGGGGTAAGTACCTGAAAAATAAGAACAAATTGTCATTGCACTTGGACAATTCTCTGACACTGATTTACGGTATTAATCGATATTCGATTTTCGGTACTGATTTACTCTTTCATTTCTCTATAAGAAAACAGAAAATTAATACGAATCGTTCATTTATCCGCGTTAATTTGATGGAAAAATTACGTATTGATCGGTCTTCGGTTTTCGGTACTGATTTATACTCTCATTTCTTTATAAGAAAAGAAAAATTGATACGGATCGTGCGTTTAAGACAGTTAATTTGTTAAGTAAATTAAAGGGGTAAGTACCTGAAAAATAAGAACAAATTGTCATTGCACTTGGACAATTCTCTGACACTGATTTACGGTATTAATCGATATTCGGTTTTCGGTATTGATTTACTCTTTCATTTCTCTATAAGAAAACAGAAAATTAATACGAATCGTTCATTTATCCGCGTTAATTTGATGGAAAAATTACGTATTGATCGGTCTTCGGTTTTCGATACTGATTTATACTCTCATTTCTTTATAAGAAAAGAAAAATTGATACGGATCGTGCGTTTAACACAGTTAATTTGTTAAATAAATTAAAGGGGTAAGTACCTGAAAAATAAGAACAAATTGTCATTGCACTTGGACAATTCTCTGACACTGATTTACGGTATTAATCGATATTCGGTTTTCGGTATTGATTTACTCTTTCATTTCTCTATAAGAAAACAGAAAATTAATACGAATCGTTCATTTATCCGCGTTAATTTGATGGAAAAATTACGTATTGATCGGTCTTCGGTTTTCGGTACTGATTTATTCTCTTATTTCTTTATAAGAGAAGAAAAATTGATACGGATCGTTCGATTAACAGAATTAATTTGTTAAGTAAATTAAAGGGGTAAGTACCTGAAAAATAAGAACAAATTGTCATTGCACTTGGACTATTTTCTGACACTGATTTACGGTATTAATCGATATTCGATTTTCGGTACTGATTTACTCTTTCATTTCTCTATAAGAAAACAGAAAATTAATACGAATCGTTCATTTATCCGCGTTAATTTGATGGAAAAATTACGTATTGATCGGTCTTCGGTTTTCGGTACTGATTTATACTCTCATTTCTTTATAAGAAAAGAAAAATTGATACGGATCGTGCGTTTAACACAGTTAATTTGTTAAGTAAATTAAAGGGGTAAGTACCTGAAAAATAAGAACAAATTGTCATTGCACTTGGACAATTCTCTGACACTGATTTACGGTATTAATCGATATTCGGTTTTCGGTATTGATTTACTCTTTCATTTCTCTATAAGAAAACAGAAAATTAATACGAATCGTTCATTTATCCGCGTTAATTTGATGGAAAAATTACGTATTGATCGGTCTTCGGTTTTCGATACTGATTTATACTCTCATTTCTTTATAAGAAAAGAAAAATTGATACGGATCGTGCGTTTAACACAGTTAATTTGTTAAATAAATTAAAGGGGTAAGTACCTGAAAAATAAGAACAAATTGTCATTGCACTTGGACAATTCTCTGACACTGATTTACGGTATTAATCGATATTCGATTTTCGGTACTGATTTACTCTTTCATTTCTCTATAAGAAAACAGAAAATTAATACGAATCGTTCATTTATCCGCGTTAATTTGATGGAAAAATTACGTATTGATCGGTCTTCGGTTTTCGATACTGATTTATACTCTCATTTCTTTATAAGAAAAGAAAAATTGATACGGATCGTTCGTTTAACACAGTTAATTTGTTAATAAATTAAAGGGGTAAGTACCTGAAAAATAAGAACAAATTGTCATTGCACTTGGACAATTCTCTGACACTGATTTACGGTATTAATCGATATTCGATTTTCGGTACTGATTTACTCTTTCATTTCTCTATAAGAAAACAGAAAATTAATACGAATCGTTCATTTATCCGCGTTAATTTGATGGAAAAATTACGTATTGATCGGTCTTCGGTTTTCGGTACTGATTTATTCTCTCATTTCTTTATAAGAAAAGAAAAATTGATACGGATCGTTCGTTTAACAGAGTTAATTTGTTAAGTAAATTAAAGGGGTAAGTACCTGAAAAATAAGAACAAATTGTCATTGCACTTGGACAATTCTCTGACACTGATTTACGGTATTAATCGATATTCGATTTTCGGTACTGATTTATCTTTCATTTCTCTATAAGAAAACAGAAAATTAATACGAATCGTTCATTTATCCGCGTTAATTTGATGGAAAAATTACGTATTGATCGGTCTTCGGTTTTCGGTACTGATTTATTCTCTCATTTCTTTATAAGAGAAGAAAAATTGATACGGATCGTTCGTTTAACAGAATTAATTTGTTAAGTAAATTAAAGGGGTAAGTACCTGAAAAATAAGAACAAATTGTCATTGCACTTGGACAATTCTCTGACACTGATTTACGGTATTAATCGATATTCGATTTTCGGTACTGATTTACTCTTTCATTTCTCTATAAGAAAACAGAAAATTAATACGAATCGTTCATTTATCCGCGTTAATTTGATGGAAAAATTACGTATTGATCGGTCTTCGGTTTTCGGTACTGATTTATACTCTCATTTCTTTATAAGAAAAGAAAAATTGATACGGATCGTGCGTTTAACACAGTTAATTTGTTAAGTAAATTAAAGGGGTAAGTACCTGAAAAATAAGAACAAATTGTCATTGCACTTGGACAATTCTCTGACACTGATTTACGGTATTAATCGATATTCGATTTTCGGTACTGATTTACTCTTTCATTTCTCTATAAGAAAACAGAAAATTAATACGAATCGTTCATTTATCCGCGTTAATTTGATGGAAAAATTACGTATTGATCGGTCTTCGGTTTTCGGTACTGATTTATTCTCTCATTTCTTTATAAGAAAAGAAAAATTGATACGGATCGTTCGTTTAAAGAGTTAATTTGTTAAGTAAATTAAAGGGGTAAGTACCTGAAAAATAAGAACAAATTGTCATTGCACTTGGACAATTCTCTGACACCGATTTACGGTAGTAATCGATATTCGATTTTCGGTACTGATTTACTCTTTCATTGCTCTATAAGAAAACAGAAAATTAATACGAATCGTTCATTTATCCGCGTTAATTTGATGGAAAAATTACGTATTTATAAGTCTTCGGTTTTCGGTACTGATTTATTCTCTCATTTCTTTATAAGAAAAGAAAAATTGATACGGACCGTTCGTTTAACCGAGTTAATTTGTTGAGTAAATTAGAGGGGTAAGTACCTGAAAAATGAGAACAAATTGTCATTGCACTTGGTCAATTTTCTCGACATTGATTTATGGTATTGATCAGTCTTCGGTTTTCGGTACTGATTTATTTTCTCATTTTTTTATAAGACAAAAAAAATTGATACGAATCGTTCGTTTATCCGAGTTAATTTGTTGAATAAGTTTAGAGGGGTAAGTACCTGGAAAATGAGAACAAATTGTCATTGCACTTGGACAATTTCCTGACACTGATTTACGGTATTAATCGATATGCGATTTTCGGTACTAATTTACTCTTTCATTTCTCTATAAGAAAAAAAAATTCATACGGAGCGTTGTTCAGTTATCCGCGTTAATTTGATGAATAAATTAAATATTGATCGGTCTTCAATTTTCGGTACTGACTGATTCTCTAATTTCTTTATAAGAGAATAAAAATTGATACGAATCGTTCTTTTATCCGACTTAATTTGTTGAATAAATTAGTGGGGTAAGTACCTGCAAGATGAAAACAACTTGTCATTGCACTTGGATAATTTTCTTGACATTGATTTATGATATTAATCAGTCTTCGGTTTTCGGTACTGATTTATTTTCTCATTTTTATAAGACAAAAAAATTGATACCAATCGTTCGTTTATCCGCGTTAATTTGTTGAATAAGTTTAGACGGGTAAGTACCTGAAAAATGTGAGCAAATTGTCTTTGCACTTGGACAATTTTCTGACACTGATTTACGGTATTAATCGATATTCGATATTCGGTACTGATTTACTCTTTCATTTCTCTAAGAAAACAGAAAATTAACACGAATCGTTCATTTATCCGCGTTAGTTTGATGGAAAAATTACGTATTGATCGATCTTCGGTTTTCGGTACTGATTTATTCTCTCATTTCTTTATAAGAAAAGAAAAATTGATACGGACCGTTCGTTAGCAGAGTTAATTTGTTGATTAAATTAGAGGGGTAAGTACGTGAAAAATAAGAACAAATTGTCATTGCACTTAAACAATTTTCTGACACTGATTTATGGTATTAATCAATATTCAATTTTCGATACTGTTTTACTCTTTCATTTCTGTATAAGAAAAGAAAAAATTGATACGAATCGTTCATTTATCCGCGTTAATTTGCTGAATAAATTAAATATTGATCGTGGACGGGTCGTTCGTTTATGGGATGGGGGGTGAGGGAGAGGGATGGGGATAGGTGGTAGAAAGGCTGCTAGGAGGGGGAGGGAGAGGGGGATGAGAGAGGTGAAGGAAAGGAGGGGGCGAGAGGGAGGACGAAGAGGATTAAAAGGATGAGAGAGAGAGAGAGCGAGGGAGAAACTGTGAAGGAATGTAATGAATGGAGGAAAGCGAAAATCGGCGTTAGGATATAAGAATTATAGGAGTAACAGCGGCATAGAAATATATATATATACATATGTATAAGAATAGATGACAAGCGAACAATTAATTATAAGAGATAAGCGAGCGAGTAGATATAAGATATTTGTAAAGTAGTTATAAGGAGGGGCAGGGGATGGGAGTGTGTGTGTGTGTGTGTGTGTGCGTGTGCAAGAGGATAGGGGCGAGCGTAATAGGAAGTAAGGAGAAGTTGTATTGGAAATTGTAACCCCGCCAGGGGAATCAACAAAGTATACATACAATTAAATATTGATCGGTCTTCAATTTTCGGTACTGATTTATTCTTTCATTTCTTTATAAGAGAAGAAAAATTGATACTAATCATACGTTTATTCAAGTTAATTTGTTGGAACGGAAAAAGTTGGAAAAATTTAACATTCGATATCTCCTAAACGGCTAGAGATACAGGCCTGTTTCTTGCACCAAAATATAGTCCTCTCAAAACACTACATTTTCCCGTAAATTACGACTTTCAACTACTAGTAGAAGCAGAGATATCAACGGTAAAAGGTTGGAAAATTTTAACCTTTGATATCTCCTAAACGGCTAGAGATACAGGCCTGTTTCTGGCACCAAAATAAAGTCCTCTCAAAACCCTACATTTTGCCGCAAATGACGAATCTCTACTCCCAGTAGAAGCGGAGATATCAACGAAAGGCTGGAAAACTTTAACCTTCGATATATCTTAAACGGTTAGAGATACAGGCATGTTTCTGGCACCAAAATAAAGTTCTCTCAAAACCCTACATTTTGCCATAAATGACGACTCTCTACTCCCAGTAGAACGGGAGATATCAACGAAAGGTTGGAAAATTTTAACCTTCGATATATCCTAAACGGTTAGAGATACAGGCTTCGGACTGGTACCAAATTAAAGCCCTTTCAAAACCCTACATTTTGGACTACATGGACGACTCTCAACTCCCAGTGGAAGCGGAGATATCGACGGAGAAAGGTTGGAAAACTTTAACCTTCGATATCTCCTAAACGGTTAGAGATACAGGATTCGGACAGGTACCAAATTAAAGCCCTTTCAAAACCCTACATTTTGGACTACATGGACGACTCTCTACTCCCAGTAGAAGCGGAGATATCGACGGAGAAGGTTGGAAAATTTTAACCTTCGATATCTCCTAAATTGTTAGAGATACAGGCTTCGGACTGGTACCAAATGAAAGCCCTTTCAAAACCCTACATTTTGGACTACATGGACGACTCTCTACTCCCAGTAGAAGCGGAGATATCGACGGATGAAGACTGGATATCGACGGAGAAAGGTTGGAAAACTTTAACCTCGATATCTCCTAAACGGTTAGAGATACAGGCTTCGAACAGGTACCAAATTAAAGCCTTTCAAACCCTACATTTTGGACTGCATGGACGACTCTCTCTACTCCCCAGTAGAAGCGGGAGATATATCGACGGATGAAGCTGGATATCGACGGAGAAAGGTTGGAAAACTTTAACCTTCGATATCTCCTAAACGGTTAGAGATACAGGCTTTCGGACAGGTACTCAAATTAAAGCCCTTTCAAAACCCTACATTTTGGACTACATGGACGACCCTCTACTCCCAGTAGAAGCGGAGATATCGACGATGAAGGCTTGGATATCGACGAGAAAGGTTGGAAAACTTTAACCTTCGATATCTTCTCTAACGGTTTAGAGATACAGGTGCTTCGGACAGGTACCAATTAAGCCTTTCAAAACCCTACATTTTGGACA
>NW_020230181.1:0-8967 GCF_003227715.2 Harpegnathos saltator | reverse complement strand
GAACCAATATTCGTAGGCTTGAATTATTGGACGAATGTTTAAGAATAATGCAATCTCAAAAATGCTATTACCTTATAACCACTGTATTAAAAAAGTTAGCGTTAGAAAAACTAGCTTTGAGATTCAGCAAGTTCTCGAGAAATATACGTCCTGTTATCAACTTCAAAATAAATTCAGCTCTTCTGAAGACCATACAGGTACTGTTGAAATGTATTTTGTATTCGAATGCATTCTGATTGTCTATAAAACATTAAAGAGTACAAATCAGTATGGTGAAACAATAATTAAACTTGCATAATAATTACATCTCGTAGAGTCATTCTGCATTCTACAAAGATTGGCATATTGTCAGAAGTATAATGGCAGCCACTTCAAGCATCTACTTTAACACACTGATGAAAAAATTTATTTAAACACGAAGTAAAAGTTTTGAATCATTAAGAGAGATGACAGTTTTCAATCATCTGTTTTTGCAACCTATCACGACTATTTTAACATACAAACGCACATTCACACTTGTTTAGCCACACGGCACGCACCACACGCACACACACCAACACACACACATGACACACACACACAAGGATCAAGATTCATTGCATCTCCACGCAAGTTGATCCTGGATAAGCACTAAGTGCATGAAATTTCGAAATTTGAACCGGCCGCCATTTTTAATAGGGGGATCGTAGCGACTTAAAATTTTAAGGGTGTGTTGTTATGAAAAGACCTTTCAAGATGAGCCCTCCACATATCGCATGACACGACCTTAGTTCCGAATTTAAAAATTTTCAACCCCCCTTTTTACCCTCGCCGTACCAGGGTGGGATGATCGGTACCCATGTCATTAGGGTACTCTTTTAAAAATGCAGAGACACGTGTGTTTTACGGCGTTTTTTGATATTTTTTCATTTTCACAAAAATTATTTAAGGAAACGTACGATCAGGTTCGCTCTTCCATACATCGGATTGGCCATATAATCGCTGTATATCGTAGAACTCATAGATAAATTTTTTTATTGCAAACGCAACGGGAAAAAATTTCCTGTGTACCAAATTCAAATTGTAACTCTGTTTCTAACAATACAACTATTAGTATTTGTATATTTGGGAAAAGATGCAACAATATTTCCCAAGCTGGTAAACTCGTCCCTACCTCGAACCAGTTATATTTTATTTTATTCATTTTTTTTTAAACACGATTACAAATTGAGAAAAGTTTCATTTTGGATACTTTTTTTTGTACAATCATTATTTTTCCAAACTTGACTTCACTGCCTTTATTTTAGTACGGACTATAATGGCAATCGTATATTTGAAAAATCTTTTTCATTTTTGGTTTCGGAGTAGTGAGAGACCCGGAATTATGTCGATAGCAACATAAAGCTTGCAAATGACTATATTTTTATTTATAATTACAAATTGGATCGGTTCTTGTGATTCAATAAAATTTATTTCATACTTTGAACGTTAACGAATACAGTGTGAAAAGTCCATTGATTTTACCCTTTCTGTTAAAAAAATTCGTAAAAATAGCCTTGAAAACAGCCTCCCACATACAATTCCCCCTTCAAAAAAATTAAATTATCTGTGTATAAGAGGAAATTTATATTAAAATCAATAAGACTTGCATTATACATATAATTTCTCTAGCTTCAAGAATAATGTGTTTATAATATCTCCTCTTAATTTTAAAGGAATCTTCTTGAGGCCATATATAGAGAGTAAAATCCTCTAAAATTTAAATGATTCCGCTTGTTCTGCAATTACTTTTTTTGGTGAACGGTAGGTTTCGATCATCATAACTGAACTTCAGTTGCACTAACCGGATAGTTCTCTGCGTGCGGTAAGAAATCTAAAGGCACGATAGACGGGCGCCTTTGTCTTAAGCCGAAGTCTCGCGCTAACTTTTATCATATCGGCCAATTTCTCTTCTCCGCGACTCGAGGGGCACACGCGTCCCTCGTTTATTGGCAAACGGCCACCGCTATCGCCAGGTCGGGAAACGCCGAGGGAAACGACATATGATATTTCTGCTTGTTTGACGCGTCGTGTCATTTTCCACTTTGTCCGACACGAAGCTCCGTCTTCTGACGGAGAGAACCTACTAGTTGGCTCCGTCCGAGACGTAGCCTCGCGAGACGGCACGCGATAGTGCACCGCCCTTGTCCTGGGTCCATGGCAAGTCGGTCGCGACGGTGCGACGGCGAAAACAGTTTCTTCGACGACAATGCTCTCGCTGCGTTACAATACACGCTGCAAGTCACGCAAAGTTGATGCGGGTGCGGCCCGAGATGATTTCTCGACGTTATCGCGTCAAGCGTGTGAGTTATTGCGTATTCGAGTTTGTCCCTCCCTTCTCCCCCCGCTTCCTTTCGAGTATGCCCCTTGGCCCCTTTCCGCTCTCTTCGTGTGTCTACGGAGACTTAGGTGTGTGTACATCCTGAGGCGCGCACGTGCACGCTCGAACTGTAATCTTTTTTAAGCCACCTTACGTATTGGAAATCTCCTCGCGAGATTTCCCCAGAAAAAAGAGACATCTTCCTCCGATCGCGCTTCCTTCTTGTCCTCCTGCAGCCGGGAGAGATGAGTAAAGTTATAAGACAGCGCGCGCGTGTGCGTCTGCCGATCGATCGAATCGTTGGATGGGTCATACGTCTTCGAGAAAGGCGGCTTCGTTAAATTTTGAACAAAGAGGGCTAGCGCGCGCGATCGGGAGCCGGCAGCTTTTAAAGGTTTCTCACTCGTCGAAATAGAATGAGACCGGCGATGCGCCATTGTGCCGCATCGACGCGCCGGCGAGGGGCTTTCCGTAGCGATTTGTGCATTTTTATCTTTACCGCGCCGGGCGATAACGCCGCGGGGGCAGCCCCTCTTCATGAGCGGTTTCTAAGCAGCAGATAATGCGATTTCGCGGCGTCACTGGAGTAAATATCGGATTGGCGCACACGTGCATATTATTACGTCTCGGTCTCGCGCTTGCTCTCCGACGTCTACCGGGTGCTCGTAATTTCCCGAATCACGGTAAACGACGCCGTGAAACAAGGTTTATTAGCGTACGCTTTATTAAATCTTGCTCGTACGCTTGTAGTTTGAAAGGGGCGAGCGAGAGCGGGAGAGAGTATTAATTAAAATCGCCGATTACAGTGCGGGAACACATGTATATTATTGCTTTAGTGTATAAACTGGGAAGATCGGAATAGTTTCGCACAAAGGGTACATTAGCTATGCGTTTGGCTCGTGTGTATTTATTGTATTTATTGTATTGAGGGAAACATAGAAGGGAAGTTCCAAAATTGCAGAACATAGATAGCCTCACTGTTGAGTTTCCTTCTGAGTTTCACCGAAATCGGATACATGTTTCGATTAAAAGGGAGAAAAATCAAAGAGCAGCTGAATATACATTTCCGAGTATCTGGAAATTTCGTGCTAATATTCCCATCGCATGCGTAATATACTATTTTACGCACGTATATACTGAAAGTAATTTTAATTAATAAAATAATTAAAATGGAATATGTGAACGAGTCGAGAAGGTAAACTTATATTACTACCTCTTTGGGAGCTCGTACACACGATACTCGATTGTATAATTTGTTAGTTAAATTATTTTTAATATTAACATATAATTTAGTGCAATGTTCAAAGTAATATAGATCAATATCCCAGCATGAGTATAAATAATTGCGCTGAATAAAAAGCAAAAATCACAGCGAAACAGTAAGAATAAACTTCATTTATTACAAGATAATTCCAAAAAATGGTAAAAAATATCTTCAAAGCACCTACTTTGCTAGCTGGTAGATTTTTATCACAGAAAAAATGCACGAGTTGCAAAATCGTTTCTAATAAGAGCACAAAAATATGAAAATATAAATATAAGAATAAAAATATGAAGAAAATCATCTCTATCGTTTTTGTGAAGTTAATCACAAGAATTAATTGTCTGAAAAATTCTCTCCCCCTCCTCTTTCTCTCTAACATTGAAATTTATAGGAATTTTCAAACTTGTCTCGGATTCTTTTATTGTTAACTTTTTGAATGTAGGATACTTTACAAATAATTGAGAAATATTTTAGGCTATCGTAAGTCGGTTGATAAAGAAGGAATTTTTACAAAAGAATCTAAAAACAATGAGAGCTGAGGCAAATGAGAAAAAAGCCTATTTATTATCGTCACTAAAGCACGTAAAAAAATATGGATATAAGCGCTCAATGCAACATTGAATGCATTTATAATTATTTTTGCGATTTATTATTGTCGAAGGTACAACCCGAGTAGGAAAATTAATAGGGCTCTGGTAAAAGCCTGATTATCTTTCTTTAAATGAATGATTTAACGGGTTCTTATAAGGCAATTTTAAGGATCGTATAAGACAATATCAGACAGGGTCTTATAAAGCAATATTAATAAGGCTTATAAGGAAATATTTTTATTATTGCTTGAGTAAAAATATTCGTTTTTTCATTCCAAGAAATTTAAATTGTAATTTCTTTATTTCTTCATAATCTTGTTAGTATACAATACAATTTTTTATTTTAAAAATAGCATACTTTACAATAAAATATAATATTTTTTATATATAAAAATCCTACTACTGTTTTTATTAAATTATTTGTTTACTGCATTTTAAGACAATACTAAAAAAATCCTTGGAAGAGACTAATGAATATGACAACTGATAAAATTAATAAAATTTGTTTCCAATTGCGGTATAATTAAAAAATCTAAAAGAACCAGATAGAGCGTATCTATTAAAACAATACTAAACTATGACAATTTTATTACATGCTTCAGATCTTATTAATTTTTTATAACAAAACTGGATTTTGTATATCTAAAGCATTTTTAAAAGATTCTTTTAAGGCCCACATCAAGTTTCCATATTAAAGCATTATTTCGTAAAATCTAAAGCATCCCTAAAAAATTCTTCTAAGGTCCTTATCAGTTTTCTTTCTATCAAAGCTTATATCTATTTATTAGATCTAAGACATCCCTAAAAATCTTTCTAAGATCCTTCTCAGCTTTCCCTATCAAAGCCTTATTAGATCTAAAGTATCTCTAAAAAATCTTTTTAAGGCCCTTCTCAGCTTTTCCTATCAAACCTTATTTCATAAAATCTAAGGCATCCCTAAAAGATCCTCCTAAGGTCCTTATTAGTTTTCCCTATCAAAGCTTTATTTATTAAATCTAAGGCATTCCTAATAAATCCTTCTAAGGCCCTCATCAGTTTTGCTCTCCAAAGCCTTATTTCGTAAAATCTAAGATATTCCTAAAAAATTTATCTTGAGCTTGATATGGTAATAATGAGGCATCTCTTTTTAGCATATCATACTTTTAGCCTTATCAGGGCCTTATACTTCATGAAGATAGCCTTAACAATTTTTTGCTCGGGAAGCCAAAGAGATTCGCCAGACGTATATGTGCGACCATAGTCCACACTGACGACATTTCTCGCACACATATTTTCATTTAAATATCCGTGTGCAGGATGGAACTCGTTAAATCGAGTAGAAAAATTCTCCGCCATTTCGTTCATTACCGGCGATGATTATTGCGATATTAATGAAAAAGAATTGGCAAACGAGTGCGCGCTATGCAATGGGACGAGCTTTTTAGTCGTGCAAAGTCTCATCCAAGATGTTTGAATCTATCGACGATTCCTTGGCAATGGTGGACGGTGCATAATGCTGAACAGTAGAAATGTGCAGTCTCGTAACGTTGCACTTTTCTATTGTCCAATATTACGCACCGCTTAACGTCGCCACGAGATTGCTGAAATATTCAGCCATTTTGGATGGAACTTTGTCTAAAGAGCTCGCCTCACCGCATCGTGCGCATTGGTTTGCCAATTCTTTTCATTAATATCTCAATGATTGCCGTGGTAGTTCACAAAATAGCAGAGGACTTTTCTATTCAGTTTAACGAGTTTTTCTGCATACAAGCGTCCGGACATTTTAAACTTGGACACTTTGTATGCGTCTATAGCGCCCGAATGGTTAATCCGTTATTGCTGATAAGAAGATATTTTAGCAGGAAGAGTTGCAGTAAACGACGGATGCCTCTGCTTGCAGTGAAGCCTCGCAAAACGTCGAATATTAAAATAAGACCCTGGCCCTGATAATGAATTATTAGTTGGGGAGGGGGGGAGGGAAGAGAACTAGGGCAACTTATTAACTCAAGGTTTAATCGACGATTCCATTTCTGTTCTGACGTATCCAGTCGTCGTCCGCAATCGCATTCTTGACCTGTGCGACATTCCGCTTCAACGCGACCTCCCTTTCCCTTCCATCAATTTCGTACCCCTCGCGGAAATTGATTGCCGTTCGTCGATGCGAGAATATCGAATGACTGTTTGCCGCTATAACAGATTTCGTTTATACGAGTCGCATTTAATGTCGACATAAATATGCGCATGTTACGTGTACGTTTCTTTTTATGGCATCATGCTGCGCGTTAGTTTGAAAGCTATTTGTGCATTTGACTTTGATATGCAGCGTATTGTCGGGGCATGATGCACTGCACAAATCTGTTCGACGGGGGCAACGTTTGGAACCTCCCATTTGCATATCGACACCAAGATATTACGCTGCGGGTTTTAGACAGATAATAATATTTAAATCGCGGATATCAACTGCGTGCGCTTTGCAGCATGCGAGTTGGAAATTTGTAATTTACATGTCGGTGCACGACTCTTTTCCTTCTGTTTTATTAATTTCGCTTGCGTTGCGCACTGCCATATATTTACATTGTGTAACGTCCAATATGTGGAAAAAATAATAAAATCGTTGAGGCTCCTATTTTCTTCCCGATAAAAACTCGTCGCGCGCGTGCAAGTCGCGTAGAGAAAAATAATATAAAAATAAATTTTTCATAATATAGGACGCACGCATTCAACAATTTCTTCATAATTGTGTTTCTTCCTCCGATAAAAAAGCGATAACAAGATCAACACAAAAGTTGCACTCTTTGTGACCTGAGGAGTTAATTTTCTCATTAAGTTTATGGCGTCAATCAAAATATGACAATTGGAACCAAAATTTGACTACATTTTACAATACAGTAAACCACAGTTACGAGGAGAAATTTTTTTGAAAGTTATTCTTTCGTTACGTCCGCGCACTCTAGACTTCTTTTATAAATAAGGGAAATTGAATTTATTATTACTTATTATATGGCCGGATGCTCAGGCATGTTACCACACGACACGATCTCTGGAAGTTTCGATGCTCCGGAAATATTAACAATTTTGAACCAACTCCGATCTTGTTTCCCACGCGCTTAGTCAACGATAACAGTATCGCGACATCCTTCTTAGAAATATCGATATTTCCTTCTTAAGATTGCTGCCACGTTTTTTTTTAGACAAAAGACTCTCGAAATCCTGTTATTGCCATATGCATCCTATCTTCTACAAAATTATCTTAAAGATACTGCAACGTATTCTTAACCCCCACCTTTAAAAAACATTCGAAGCATAGTCCTATGACCATATTTGGGCATGAAAATTAGATTTCCGAAACAATTCCCTAAAACCCCACTCTCTCAACCGAGTTGACGTTTTGATAAAAGCCAAAAGGCCAAGACATTTCTCGACCCGACCCGCAGCCAGGACAGAAGCTTCTCTTCAGCACCCCTTCAGGATCTCCTAACAATCTAGCCTACTAGTGGCTTAGACAGATCAGTGTTTCTCCAGTCGTTAATTATTCTGTGCAACGATCTCGTGCTTTTTGGATCATCGTCAGCAATCCAGCGGAAACCAGCTTCCTATTCTTGGCGCAAAACTTGGGTCCATCCTCATAGACACGCAGCAATTACACTGATTCATTTCCGACAATAGCATAGATCCAGCAGTAAGTTATTTATACTTTCTTTTTACCTGAGTGATCCTTTCTTTTCATTTTTCTTCCTTCTTCTTCTCTCTCTTTCTTTCCTTTCCTTTTTCTTCCTTTTCTCTATCCCCCTTGGCTTCCTCCTTATTGTGAGATTCGGTGTCAGTGGTCCAATCTTATCGTCACAGTCGGACATAACGAACACGGAATTTTGCTCAAACCACGATTGTTTTATACATATATAGTATGCAGACGTACACATTATAAAATCTACAAATTTTATTTCATTGTGAACTTCCGTCTAATTATAATAAAACACAGTTAATTTGTAATTGTAAGCTAATCATGTTTTCCAACTAATTATTCTCAATAAAAAATTCTCCTTCCCTCAACTGTCCGCTCACGGTCCTAACCAAGTAAGGATTCAGTTCCTTGATCTAAATAAAGGACCACCGACGTACGTCCGTGCCAGATAAAGGGGTCATTCCGATCCTTGATCTGCACCGCGCAGTACTTGCGAGTACGTCGAAGCTTGTAAAGCAAGCGTCAGTTGCGTCCCTCCTCCAGGACGTAACATATAAAATTGGTGGCTAGTCCGGGATGATATGAGCGATAGTTGAAAAAGGGCATGAATACACGATCAAATTCAGATAAATCCGAGGTTGAAAAGCATACCAACAGGCCATAGCAGGCAACGCCTAAACCTTTTAAAACAATTAAGCCGCAATACGCTCAACACCTTATGCTCCTTCGGCACCCTCTGAGTCTTCAGTGCTCCCCTGCATCTACTCTCTTACCTATAATTGAACCCACAACTCCTGAAATTCGGAGAATTTTGAGTGACAGTCCGCTTTCAGAGACTGCATTTGGGTTAAATACCGCGAGCTTTTGATAACTCTCATAGTCCCTATTCCAGATGAAAGTTTTAGAAACAGACCACATCACTGATAAAGCACTGTAGACAAAGCACAACCTACCTTATATCGCTCTCTTGGAGAATCTCTGTACTCTTTCCCATTTAGCTGTTACTGAATCCGCAGTAGAGTCAAGCGATAAACCACCGACGGAAAGATTGGAAATTTCAAGGAGCAAAGAAATAAATCGATAAGCACAACAGAGGCGTTAACCGATAAAGAAC
>NW_020230180.1:0-58949 GCF_003227715.2 Harpegnathos saltator | reverse complement strand
GCCGCGCCATTTGTCTGGTTGGCGATGACGTTTTCCGCGATAATCGACGCTCAGTACTCTCTCGTTCCTCCCGCGATGCAGTTTTGTTGTACCCACGACGTTCGAACGTACGCCATCGCGAGTGCAACGAGTACGTTGCAAACGAAAGGTCCAGAACAATGTGCATCGTGACACCGTCGAAATCAACCCATGACGAGGCGAATCGAGCGATTGTTTGACATCGACCGAAGCAGACCAAAATATAGCTACCCGTCGACACGAATGTGAATGATTTGAAATTTGTTATGAGAAAAGATGAATAAAAAAATTGTAGTTGTTGACTTTTCCCATCAAATCACCTATGTTTCGTACACGTTACCGTTTCACGACGATACGCTAAAAAAACTGAGATCAATTATCGCCATTTGCATTGTTTGATTGGTTTCTTCGATGCGCGAAAATTGTCAGAAGCGCCAACATGGCAGACTCTGGCATGAGTCTCAGATCCAATCGCAAAAATGCTCCACACCGCTGACGCGGTTCGCGACTGATCGCGACTGGTCAAATTCGCACGGCGCGCGATTGTCGGCCATTGCGCCTCGTACAGTTTGTCCACGAAAGAGCGACATTCGGCGCGACGTAACACATTGAACCATTCGTCGATCGACTCGATCATTTCGCTCGCATCGCCGTAAAAGTACAAAATGCTATTGTGCCGTTCAATGTAACGCCGCTTCGATATGGATCGCGCGTATTGTAACGTCTCGCGTCTCCCTAGGGATCGTGATCCGCCTGCTCTCTATTTATTTAGGCCTACCTGCTTACACCGGCACTGCCTGGGATGCCGAGAGCTTTTCCGGACAGATGGTGAAAGGGGGGAAATATGGTGATTGTAGGTGATATAAAGATTATGGCTATTGATAGGAATAGAGACTAAACAATTGTTTATTTAACAATGAGACAATATGATAGTTAAAAGTGTAATATAAATGAGTGATAATACTTATAGTTATATAATTAATGAATACAAATGTGGTTTACATTATATAGCTGCTGTAATGAGTTACATGAAGTGTTGAGAAATGTACAGTTATCCTGCCCGGTGGAAGTAATGAAGGTGGTACGGTAATTTGCGAGGAGTTCCAGTGAGAGAATAGGACTCCAGTTGGTAAATGTAGGTGGCTGTCTTGTTGTTGAAAGTGTCGTCCTGTGTTAAATCTATCAATTCTATGTCTAGAGTTTCTGTCGTCGAACGCTGTTTAACCAGCCGAGGGTTGCGCGTGTGAGCCCTGTAAGAGCTTGGTAAAGAATGCGAATCCGGAATGAAGTGTCTTTGTGTGGAATGTAATGGACGTGGAGCGTATTTAAATGTGCTTATGAGTCTGTTTTGTAATAAAAACTTGATGTACGATGGAGGAACTAGATCGTGCCCCGTGATATCTTGTATTATACGGGGTTTGGTGGGGTCCATGTGTTGAGACAACAGGGCCGCTCGTCGGCAAGCTTCCTTACGTAGCTGCCTTGCCTTCTGTTTAACGCCCCCGCGATGTTTATTTGGCATCTAACGGATTGAGTTTAAGAATAACATTTTTGGTCGGACAAGTTAAAATAGCAATTGATAAAATTAATTATTGAGTGAAAAGGACTCTTGTGACTTTAGTTATCCGTTGCCAGAGTACTGTAAAAGTACTAATAATTAATGCTTACTACCATGCTTTGGCAGGGTTAGGTTATGCGGATTGTAGGAGAAGGATAATTGAGGCGGGTGGCGGCTGTCAGCTGCGCCCCTGAGATTGAAGGATGCTAAGCACTGTACAGGTTATTAATTCACAAGTTAAATTTCCTGATCTTGATGGAAAAGGGGTGGTCTTATGAGTTGGACGGGATGGATAGGATGCTTGAGCCGAGAGGCACCCGTAAGGCGCTCCTCAGTCTGGACAAGGATAGAGGCGGGTAGCTCCAGTAAGGCGCTTCCCTAAAAGTGAGCAAGATCTATGCTTAATAATGTAAGATTCAGATTTAATGGTTAATGAACTATAAATTCCTCTGGCAAGAGATGTTATGGCACCAATTGATTTAAGTAACTGAATAAAAAGGACAAAGATTTATGAATGCTTAATATCTTCCTTTCAAGAAAATGCTCGAATAAGAGGAAAAAGGCTGCCGATAAAACAAGGATGCTGCATAAAATTAAAATGCTTAGTAGAAAATATTGAAGATTGTATGCCGATGCAATGGCATATGTTCGTTGTACAAGAGAATCGGTGATTTTAATGGAATTGTACAATAGCAAGTAACACAGTGAGGTAATTAAGGCGTATGCCGATGCAATGGCACACGTCTACACATACACAATAAAATCAGTTACAATTCAATAAATGCATATACATATATATATGTGGGTGGGGAAGGATGCACTTCATGAAATGATTTATATTATTCCAGCTTTTATAATGGATAATGTCAAGATTTTGTCGTTATTAAGAATATACTTTCGTCTAAATAAACAATGAGATTGTAAAAATATTATTAATCTGAAACCTTAGTAACTTGATTGTTTAATGTAGAATAGTCTTTACGGGTAATGGTAATAGCAGAACGCAGTATATTTTATATGTGCAAGTGCAGGTTACAGTGGAAACAGTGGGAATATTATATCAAGTACATAATTATACATGAAATTATAAAGGCATATAAATGTCTTATAACTAAAATAGCTAATGAGAGAGATAGATAGAAGGCTAACATGAAGGAACGTCTCTGTGAGTCCTTGTTACGAGATAATTGTAATTTTTATTTTTTATTCAATGTCTATTAACGAGGTGAAGGCCTAGGAGGTTGGAGTAAGCAGATTTTCAAAGCAGAGTCTCCGGCGTAAGGAATCCGCCTGGAGACGATGTCAGAGTGGTGGGATGCCACTGCTGATAAGGATTCTGACTATACCAATACGGCTCTGTGCTTGGCACCGATGCCGTGCGCGCGTAACCCTGTGCTTGGCACCGTTGTCATGCGCCCGCAAGAAGGAATGGAAAGGGAATAATAAGTGTGTGAGCGTAGTTCACTGCGTTGACAGACACTGGGGTTTCGTGATCACGATTTAGAAAAAGAAGAATCTGAAGATTGTCTCTCTCTCTCTCTCTTTATATATATACTAGCTTGTATAGCGTATCCTAAGGAAATCGGAACGAAATTCTAAGAGCGGTTTGACAAACTAAACGTAGATAATACACTATTCGGATCATAATAATGGTCCTTATGTAAGGCAGTTACGAACCGACATGAACGAAAATTTCAGCGTGACGCTATGGTATCTGTTAAATAATTCGACTTGGCGTATGGTGAAACGTCACTGGTTCACTCGCGTAACAATGTTCCTAAGGCTTAGATCGCGATTGTATTTCACTTGCGCGAAACGCGGTGTATGTGAGTGTTGTGCATTAAAATATTATATACTTACTATTTATTTCAGTAGCTCAGACTTTTGCAGAGAAATCTTAAAGAACAGGCTTTTTTTATTCCAGAATACTCTCAATACTGTTGGGACCACTCTAGCCACGGCACAACTCGAGCGGGGAGTCGACTTATCCGCACACTTGGAGTATTATAAAACACCGTGGATGTTCTGGCAAGTTTCCTAAGAAATCTTCCAGATTTTGAATAGCACAAGGCAAAGGCTCTGAAGGAGCGTAGGAAGAGGCTCTTATGCGAGACGACCGTTGTCCGTGGTGGCACGGTCGCTCAGAGACACTTTTCCTCTTTGCGTCAAATTAACAAAGATGTCTTGGAGGCACTCCTAAGAGGCACGTCTGTACTGTATGAACTTCCGATGTCGACTCTGCGGTGGGAGCTGCTCCCGGGGCCTCGTTCGGTCCGGACAATGGAACTCAAGAGTGGGGTAGGCTATATGGTAGGAGTAATGGGATTATACGAGAGGGATCCAGAGTAGGAGCGTTCAAGGTTTTTCAGAGTGGGACTGAGTGGCGTGATGCTGACGGGGCATCGAGACATCTCGGCGCGCCGCCGGATGTGATAAGGAGCGTGGTCAACAGGATGCCCTATGTTACCTGATATGGGCTCGGGTTACTCGGGGATTCCAGAGCACCTTCGGTGGCCCGGCTGCGTGCGTGCCTTATCTTTGAGACTTCCTGTCGCCAGTCTGGCTTATTAATTTATATGTGCGCGTAATTATTTATGCCTTATAATATTATAATTTAATAAAAAAAATGGTTAATATTATATATGTGTGGTTCTTAAGGTTATAATATACGCCTAATTTAGTATTATATGAATAGTGTAATAGAAAGTTATAATGTTAATTAGTTATGATTTTTATAAAGACAATATGCATGTGTTATAATAAAAGAGATATTTGTTATTAATGTTTAAATGTGGTTATTAAGAATTATTATAAGAAATGCATATTGTTAACAGTGGGTTTTAGAGTGTAGAGATTTATAATATTGTTAACTGGAAAATTAGGATTTCTTATTACAGGGATCCTTATTATTACTGTTGTTAAATTAATGTTTCTCGGCAAGGCTGAGTTCTACCATAGGGCTCTCTACTTACGTATGTCGGTAAGATAGATCCCTTGGGTAGGTTTCGTTATTATTGGCGTCGGTAATTAATTAACAATTGTTATAAACGGTTCTTATGTATAAATTACCGACTTTTAGACCTTATAGAAGCTTATGGTAATAGAAGATTCGATGAACAATTAATTTTTATTATTAGTGATGAGTTCAAGCCGTTGTACTGTACGAACGAATTTAAAAGAGTGCAATATTTAAGAGGAGCTTGAACGTGGACAGAAGGCTTAAATTAAATTAAATAAAGTATTTAAACGTGACCAAGGCAAAAATGGTGGATTTCCAAGCTAAATAGGGTATTTAAACGACCCCTGAACTTAAATAAATGAGGTTCATTAAATTTTAAGTAAGAATTACCAAATTTTGAGAATGTACTGTCAGAAGGATTCTCTGTTTGTGGGCAAGAATTAATTGTTTTCGTTTGGCATTATTTCCTTTTGTAATTAATATTCTGAGGTTTTGACATTTGCTTATGTTTCACTAAAATGTTCTCTATGTACGTAGGTGTTAAAAATATTTTAAATAAATTAAATATTTAAATTTAACTTTTCTTAATTTTCACGGAAGGTACGCATTACTGATGTCCCAATAGTCCCTGCGTATGAATTTTAGAATTTTCTGAAGTCTACTGGTAAGTAACATTGTTGGTTTCTTATTAATTGTTAATGTTTTTCAAAATGTTAATATGGTCGTTAAATAGAGGTCTTTTAATGCTATTGTTAGCAATTAAGATTTTTCTTCTAGGCCTTATAGTTACTGAGAAAAACATGCCTTTTCCTGATTGGTCGAGACATTCAAATAGCCATAACTTCTAAACTATCGATTTTACAGAAATTTTATTAGGACATAATTTGTAATACTTTGAAGGAGCCTTAAATCGCACCGCGCGATTTTCTAAAATTATTATTATTTTAAAAGATATGAACTTTTATCGATAAATTTTAATAGTAACAATTACCCTCTATGGTTGAATCTACCTATATGTCTCGCTGGCCTTTTAATGTAGGGGCGAAAAAAATGATATGTTGGAGAGAACGTCGCAGGACGTTACAGTAGCGGGGACAAAGTCTGACTCTATTTCATATTCGAACAAATCATCTTTTTCGGTGTCGCTGCTCGAACTGTCTGACGAACTTCCAGAGGTCTTGGTGTTTCTATCGAGCACCTCCTCACTGCGTGGCATTGCGCGCCATGTAATCACGATATCCGATCCCGTTCCGTCAAACACGAACAACTCATCCCAATCGCTGTCGCTACTCGAACTTTTCAACGAATTCATTGCTACACGAATAAATTCTTCGTTCAGCAACCTTAGTGTTTTTATTGAGCCACTCCCCCCCTCTTCATCCACATCCCTCTCCTCTCCCCAGTACGTGGAATTACGTTCGCTAATATCGCGACGTATCCATTTCATATGTTCGATAATGTGTTTTAATATCGGATTTGAATTGCAAAGAATATAATCGCTCTACAAACAGGACATTCAGTTAGATTTTCGCTACAGTACGTACACGATAATGTATGTCGGCAAGATAAAAACAGAACGTTTCGTTCATATTCGTAACATATGATACACTCGTGTTTACACTCTTTGAGTTTCTGCTGAGATCGAAATGTCGGTGTCGACGGCGTCAGTGCATCGCCGTCAAAGATTCGTTCGCGTTTATACGACTGCCTGACTGACTCTGTTTGTTCGATTACTAAAAATAAGTTTTCATGGCGGCATGGTCCGTGTGACGTAGCACATTCAACAATAGATTAGCTCGGTTACAGAGATTTTCTATTTGCACGACTGAATTTGAAGTGTTGCAACACATGCGTTCAAAGCTTTCGATCAATTGCGTATACTCTTTTATGTCGCGCTGCGTGGCTAGGCGTAGATCATTCAAACGGTCCGAAAGAGTTGTAACGCCAACCGTATCATTTGTGTCAATTGAACGAGTAGCCACCGATATGTAACCCATTAACATTCGATCGGCTATGCGCTCATCGAAGTTGCGTCGTCGTCGCTGATTATCGTAAGCAGTAAATCGCCGCAAATTGAGGCCGCATTCGTCCTCGTCGACGCTAGAACTCTTTTGAGCGGTCTCGCCCACGCTGGTACATTTGTTTTCCTCCATGCCAAGAATGCTATTGATACCATCATCATTATCATCACCACGATCGAACCTGATCGGTCTTCTCGGTGCCGGAATTAGAGAAGCAGCTTTCTCTGATTCGGGCTCAGCGGTATCCTCGTTGAGAAAATGAACACGGCATACAACTTTGGCCCAGGAACATTCTCGACTCCAGTACAAATGTTCCCGCCACGGATCAAATGTCTTATCTGTTATGGTCGCATCTCTCTCGTTACTGCTATACCAATTTTTCAATACGATTCCGCAACTGTAGCACATCATTAAATCGGAGATACCGGTGTAAAAGAAACCGACCCACGCTAAATCTCGATGATGCCGTCGCGACGGCAATGCGTTGCGCAACCACTGATCAAAAGTGGCCAATCGTTGTTCGAAAGAATCGAATTGCACATATATAGGCTGCTCTAACTGTAAGCTCGATGCAAATTCTCGCTCCACACTGCCTTGTATCGTCGTCGGCAACGGCCTTGTTTCGTCCTCTTCGCTGTTGTGACGGCAAGCGTCGTTGTCGCTCTCTGTGACGAAACGACAACGCGGTATCATTGACGCCATGGTACTGCTGTTCTATTGCTTAGATGATGGACGCAATAAAAAATCTCGGCAATTTAACGATAATTGTTCGGCGATGTCGAGCCTTTTCTTATTGCTATATAATAACATGACTCTCTTTTTTAGAAGGAGGTGTCAAAATGTGGCGTCTAAGTGTCACATTGTCGCGTCGAATAAGATGCTATCGAGTTGAGGCATCTTCAGTCAAGATTTCACATTGGTCGTAGCAAATCTGAACTAGACTGGTTTCAGGTATCTCCCACCCTAACTCAACGCCGAGCGGATCATTCGAAATGACCTGAAACGTTATTTGAAGATCCGAGGGAGATATCGTCTTTCGGTTTGACGACGCGCACAAGGGTGAAATTCAGTCACATCCAAACGTTCTCTCGAAGGAGTCGGATCACTTTGAAACAAGATAGCAATCGCGAGTGTTGAATACGAGTTGCGCGTACGTGTCAGTTAGTGTTAACTACTCGTTAGAAAAAAATGTTTGTTCCCGCAACACCGAAAAAAAGTCGTTAGTGCCGTTACATTTTCAATGTACGAAGGACACAGTAATGTCTTCGATAAAACAGACACATCACCTAGGGCTCGATGGATACGCGAACATCACGACGATTACGTCAAACGAGTGTACGAGCGCATATGTGAGGAATTGAGCCAAATAAACAATAGACTTAATATTCGCTATGAAATGTTACAATATTTCTCGCGAGAAGACTTCAACGATTTTCGTGAAATATCAATGGAGACTCACAATTGTAACTTATGCAAAGTGCTAAATGACTTCAGTTCCAACCTCAAGAGTATTAAAGTGTACAACGATGCTACACTCGTTACATTAAACGACGACGTCGAAGCGGCGGTGAAAGTAGGCGCTCACGTGATAAGTGAAACCGAAACTTTTGAACACAAAACAATTCCGGCTTCACTCGATAACAAAGCGCCACAAAAGCAAGCGGACTGCAATTTACCAAACATCACGAATATATGGGCATCTAGAGAAGGTGTGTTATCGGGGGCATGAAGCAATTTCGTGCTTTCTGAAAATAAAAAAGAAAATAATGTAACAGCGGTGGAAGAAATCATATCAGTGATCGCCATGGAGGATACGACTGACAGTTTACGTAAATCTGAAAATATTACTAATGTGGATGCGTTGATTCAAGAAGTCACTATCGAAACGGTGATGCCAACTGAACAGCAGAGTAACGTTAGCTCGGACGTTATGCTCAACTCTACCGAATCTAAGTCTGCCGCATGCTCAAATGATTATATATTGGCCGATAACATATCTATTTTGCTGAAGCGCGACGCGCACGGATTTCGGGTCGCTTCGCAAAATAAAGAGGCTGAAATACCATTGGCGTCATTTTCGTCGTTAGCCGAGACATCATTGTCAGTCGAACAGTTCGCGTCCCCTAATTTTACATACGGAACACCGCCTCCTCAAGGACGACCAGAGCAAATGCTGCACTTAACAACATCTGTACCAGAGTACCCGTATCCGTCAGAGACATCGATTACGCCAGTGAGTGAGCTGAGGCCGTCATTGCAGCTACAATCGGCACAACCTCCGCAAGTGTGTGATAATATGAACTACGTTAATTTGGACATCAGTACGACAAGTTGGATGAAGCAATTAGGTATTACATCCAATGAAAATCTCGAACATGAGTTCAGTGCGCAAAATGTTACAGACATTCCACAAATGGCGGAAGCAAGTGACTTTTTTCTCAACGGACCCCGCAGAAGATATGGCTATCGTTTCATCGCATAACAACGCTCGTTCTTGGGGAATGTTGAGTGATCGTTAAGTGTCCGAATGCAGAGTCCGAGGCTTACATCGAAGCGCACCTGGACAAATATCGACGCGCGTTCCACGAGGTGCCTCGCAGCAAGTGAATGCGATCTCTTCATCGCCTAATCAGGAACATTGTCGAGAACTTCTAGACAATCTATTGTGCCAATTTAGTCACGTTGTACCCTGGTGCTTGATCAATAGAGTCGGTTTTGATATATCAAATTCTGTAAGTATCGAGATGCAAACACCTAAACTTATATCCTATGAATTGTTACCCGAAGGCATTGTCAACATATATAGGAGAGAACCTAGCATGTCGTGTTATAATAAAGACTTGCAAACAATACATGAGAATAAAGCGCTTAAAGCGAACGAAAGACAAATGGTCGTCACTATTGCAAGAAACGATAAAGGAATCATCGCAAAACGTATTAAACGAATTGCCATTTTCGTTCACCATTTTGTCATGCGGAATAACTCGCACTGCTGCGTTATTAAAAAAACCAAATCGTTTGTCCGTAGACGCTGTTGCGATTATTCAAATAATTGTCCGTACACTACATTTTAACATTTGTCATTGGACCGTAGAGCCGATCAAAATGTTGCGCGACCAGCCGTTTGATGCGAGTCGAAAGTATACTATACTTTGTGTTCGCAATGACGGCTTTTGCGTATTGGTCACACCTATTTTTCTGGCAAACTTAGGAATACTTAGCTTAGCACGTCAATCTAACGGCACATTGTTTTATGACGTAACACTGAAGTCGCCCGATCGTTATCCAGTGCGGTGCGGCACAATACACGCCAAACACAATGAGAAGACAATAAAAAAAGTATTATACGAGACGCTTCCTTCTTCACAGCGTAAAGTAGCGGCGCTTTTGGAACAGCAGCAACAAAAAAATCGTTTCAGGGATACCCTTACTGTTCCAGAAGCGTCGAATTGCGACATGAACAGTGAGCGCTTCGTATCATTGTTCAATTCTAAGCTAAAAGATTTTTATCAAGTACCAGATGCTACACACGAATTTGAAGGTGAAGAAACCCAACAGGCACCGCGAAAATCGTATTTAAATCGAAAGCACAACGTACGGTTCGCTATAAATTTTGAGTTTTCAAATTACAACGGATCTATTTTCGCGAACGCGGTTGTGAAGAATGAATGTAGCGTCTCGAAAATGAGCGAGTGCAACACATTCTTTTTGTAAATTTATAATTCGTATTTCACGCAGCATATTTGATATGTGATACATACTCGCTGCAAAATTGTCAAAAAATAAACCACAATAGATACTTTATAATGAATATCTTTATTCCCTCCCCCCTCGCTTCTTTTTTTCAGGTTGCAACAACATCATCAACAACTTTTCAGAAATAGGACGTATGCACTTGTGCACGCAGAAACAATTACCTGGCGCCGGGCTGAAAAAGTAGGGGAAACCGAGGATAGTTAATATCTGGGGCACGTGGATACATTTAAAATTATTGCAAAACGACAAACGATAAAAATTCATAAAAAATATAGTAAAAACATTGCGCTCAGCTTGTAATAAGTTATTTCAGGCTAATTAATGTATTTTCGGAGACAGAAAACATTTTTAGTTTTTGATAATCAAAAGTAAAATAAATCAGACGTATATATTATGTTATATTAATAAATTTGTTATATTAATAAATCATTATATTATGATTGCAACAATTTATTTAGAATCTTTATATTAAAAATAATAATTTTTAATTATATTGATGGCTTGAAATATACTTTTGTTTATACAACAATTAAAATATGTAAATATGGTGAGCTGGGACTGGTTCTTATGAAGTCTGCTGTTTCATCTGCCTAATATTTTTTGAGATGTTTAAGAAAAACTTTTTTCAACATTTAACCAACGATATTTCGCTAACTATTTGTCGGAAGAAAAAGTGATATTAGACTTTTACTCTATTTGGTCTCTAAAATATATTGCTACGATAGTGCCCTAATTTTTATTGAAATATGAACCTTTGAAAAGAGCAATGGGTAAAAAGTGTCGATTTTATCTCATCGTGAGAAACACGGACAAAACATATCATTTCCAGAGGATTTTGACCTGCTGAACATAATGTAGTCGTTAGTTTTCGTCTAAAATCCGGGGAACCTGTTCTGATCCGAGCATCTATTATCCGATAATCGAATGGCCTGGGAAACCTTTGCACAGCCTTTGAAGCTATTGCAAACTCATGTATTAACTAAATTAGCTGGAGAGAGCTTAGATTTTCGATTTGATAGAATTATTTTCGATTTAATAGTAGAAGATATTCTCTTTTTATGCAAAATGTGCTATATGTGTAACATATGATATATGTGGTGTCACAGACCACCCGTACCACCCGATCTTTTTGTAAATGCGACATTATAGGGGCAAATGTTTCGGACAAAAGTTGTACAATTTCAAAGGGGACTTAAGACAGCGATAGTGTTTTGTTTATAGATGACACTATTTTCGAGATATTCACTGATCGTTGCTTTTCTTAAGTGGAAACCCCAATTTTTTATTTTATCATCTTTTTCTACGAATTAACTTTAACAACTTTTGTCTGAAACATTTTTCTATTTGCCTAATATTTTCTGAGATATTTAAGAAAAGCTTGATAACTTCTTCAGCTTCACGCTCCCATATAAATGGCCGCCCTACGCTCCCGTATAAATGGCCGCTACATCAGCTCCCGTATAAATGGCCGCCTACGCTATATTCAAGTCACCCTTCCACGCTCTTTTTGTAAACGCGACATTTTAGGAGAAAATGTTTCAGACAAAAGTTGTATAATTTCAAATGGGACATAAGACAGTGATAGTGGTTTGTTTACAGATGGCGTCACTTTCGAGATATTAACTAATAATTATTTTTTAATGGAAATCCTAATTTTTTATTGTATTATCTTTTTCTACGAACTAAGTTTAACAACTTTTGTCTGAAACATTTTTCTATTTCTCTAATATTTTTTTTAATATTTAAGGAAAACGCTTTCAACATTTAACTTATGATATATCACTAACTATTCGTCGGAAAGAAAAGTGGTATTAGACTTTTTTATTCTATTTAGTCTCTAGAATATATTGGTACAATAGTGCCCTAATTTTTTGTTAATTTGATAATTTAGAAATTTTCAAAGGTCGACAAATTGATAAAAAATTAGGGCATTATTGTAACAATATATTCTAGAGACTAAATGGAATAACAAAGTTTAATATCACTTTTTTTCCGACAAGTAATTAACGATATATCATAAGTTAAATGTTGAAAGAGTTATCCTTAAATATCTCAAAAAATATTAGGTAAATAAAAAATTATTTCTAATGAAAGTTATTCAAATTAATTGGTAGGAAAAGACGATATAATAAAAAATTGGGATTTACATTTAAGAAAATTAATAATCAATAAATATCTCGAAAGTGACGCCACGTATAAACAAAATGCTATCGCTATCTCATGTTCCCTCTTTAAACCAAACAACTTTTGTCTGAAATAGTTTTTTGATTTAACGTAGTGTTTCTGATTATTTATCAGCGCTCATTAATTATTTTATCGTTCGTCACGTCCAGTGAGATACGCCGTGACAAACCAAGTTACAGATGAATCATGCATTCTAGCTACCCGTCAATGATGCCTGATCAACTACGCACGCATCAATGGTGTACTGTCGAACGACAATCATCCTGACCGTAAATGGTATCTGAGGCACAGTTCTACGTTTGAGTCTACTGTTCATAGAACAATAGCTTCTATACAATAGGTTTGACAGATTGCTACATCATGAACTCGCCATCGTATTGAGTTGCTCGGTAAGGATTTAATTGCGATATTTTTTTTCAATCGTATTTTATTGTGCACCTTGTTGTTACAGATTGCAGATACGCTATAAATTAAGAGAAATAATGGAACTTACGTTACCACCGCTAACGTGGCCATATCGTACAATTATACTGGTCAAACTATATATACTGGTCAACTATATTGGACAGGCAACGCTTATGATTACTTTCTACTTTGCGAATAGGAGGCCGAAGTTATTGGACGCTTTTTGAATGGCGTCACAAGCTCAGTTCTTTGCAATCGTCGAATTTCATTGACCCGTAATGTAAGCGTGATACCGCAGCTACATAATGCTTCGCCTGATGTAATCGAACGGGCTGGACAACGAAAATCTCTTTCCCATATTATACGACTCGAATAAAAATAAATAAGAATCCAGTGTACCACATTAACCAATAAAACGATTACTTTTGATATCTCTACGTTTTCTATTAGCACTATTCAATTTAGACGATGTGTCTGGTGGTGATCGCTTGCGTTGCCCATCTTCTATATTTCTGTTTAACGTATCAGCATATTCAACTGGAAAAATTTCAGCAGATGCCTCATCTCGTCCGGCAAGTTCAAGTTCTAGTTGGCTTATTACGACCTTCGCTACGGCTAAAGCACTATTTAATATTTCTATCATCGTCGTCGTCATCTACATTTGCGACCTCAACCAACTTTACATTTGCCGCGTGGAGTGTCGCAATGTCAGCATTCAGAACAATATCGCTGTTTACATCGCCAACGTTGTCGTACACTTTGCCGCTGAAATCTACAGTCGCCTTCCCACTCTAATTGGCACATTTCTCATCACATCACTCTGCGCTCTTCTCAGTGCTAGAACTGACTTTCTTCCCTCCGCTTCAAAATCTGCGCTCTCGTCGCCATGCTCGTTTGTTTCCATACGGTTACTCACACCTCCATGTTTGTCCGAAGCGATATCCATGCAACTTTACCACTGTCACGCCAATATGCGCTCCTGTCGCTGCTGAGAACTACGCTTTTGTCGCCGTTAAAATCTATGCTTTTTGTCGCCGTTAAAATCTGTACTCTTGTCGCCACTGAGATCTGTGCTCGCTTCAATGCGAGGAGTTTCGTTCTTTATGTAGCTCTTATCGTCGCTGAGATTTGCGCTCATGTTGCCGTTAAGATTTGCGCTCTTGTCGCCGCTGAGGTCTGCACTTTTGTCGCCGCTGAGATCTGCGTTCATGTCGCCGTTGGGATCTGCACTCGCGTCAATGTGAGGAGTTTCGTCATTTACGTAGCTCTTATCGCCGCTGAGATCTGCGCTCTTGTCGCCGTTGAAGTCTGCGCTCTTGTCGCCATTGAAATCTGCACTCGCATCAATGTGAGGAGTTTCGTCATTCACGTAGCTTTTATCGTCGTTGAAATCTGCGCTCGCGTCAATGCGGGGAATTTCGTTATTTACGTAGCTCTTATCGTCGCTGAGATCTATGCTTATGTCATCGTTGAGATCTGCGCTCTTGTCGCCGTTGAGATCTGCGCTCGCATCAGTGCGGGGTACTTCGTTATTTACGTAGCTCTCATCGTCGTTGAGATCTGCGCTCATGTCGTCGTTGATGAGATTTGCGCTTTTGTCGCCGTTGAGATATGTGTTCAAGTCAATGCGAGGAGTTTCGTCATTCACGTAGCTCTTATCGTCGCTGAGGTCTGCGCTCATGTCACCGTTGAGTTCTGCACTCTTGCCGCTGCTGAAATCTGCGCTCGCGTCAATGCGGGGAGTTTCGTTATTTACGTAGTTCTTATCGTCGCTGAGATTTGCGCTCATGTCGTCGTTGAGATCTGCGCTTTTGTCGCTGAGATATGCGTTCAAGTCAATGCGAGGAGTTTCGTCATTTACGTAGATTTTATCGCCGCTGAGATCTGCGCTTGCGCGAGGAATTTTATTGTTTACGTAGTTCATGCTATCTTTTGCGTCGCCATGCACAGTAATATCGATACGATTGCTCACACCTCCTTGCTCGTCCGAAGTGATATTGTAGTGCGCATTTTGCTTGTTGCGATTTAAATTTTCAGCGTTCGCATAATGGCGTGCGTATTCGCTATTCTTCCAAAAACGTACCCAATTTACGAGATTTTAGACAGTTGCTTAATGTACATACAAATTTGATCTTGAGCCGAGTTATCATGCGTAATTGATATATGCACAATCAAAATTACGACGATACCGAGAAGCAAAATTATAGAAAGAATGATCAAACGAGACGACCACACCGGTTTATCACGGTCGCTATTTAGATGGCCGCGTTCATCTCGAGATGTTTGCATAGAATCCATTGTTCAACTCGCACCTTCTGCTGTACACAAACACCATCTGACCTTAGTAATCGCGATTCCTCACAGGAAGTCGTAGGTTTCTTTCGTTGATAAATCTTTTATCACCAAAGGCGGCGTTACAACGCTCCTACAACTTTTCGTTTGCTTCGTCACAGTTGACGATACAATAGCTCGAGCTTGGCACCTACCGCGCAATTCCTTTTCATCAGCGAATATCATTTCAACGAGCGTTCGTTCGTTTGGCGCATGTTTTAGATCATCGTGAATCAAGCTTTCGATACTCATAATGAAAGCCATAATCGATGCCACTCGTCGGTCACATTGCGACGAATATAGATTATCATTCCAATACGATGATTGGTCATGTAGCGACTTTGCAGGTTCATCGTTTACAGCTATTCGATCGTCTCGGATACTTTCGGCCAACAGAACGCCACGCTCCACATTGGTCGGATCGCACACGATATAAAGTTTTCGCGTATTCGCATCTAACCAAGCGCCGAATAGTCGCGCATTTCGATATTCCGTTGACGAGTAACCTGCGCGACGTAACGCCACGCGATAGACTTTCTCGATGTCATAGAAATATGAAAAGTACAAGGAGGCGCATTGGAGAACGTATTCGTGCTCGGATCCGATGGATAATGTGCCAATTAGGCATTCGGTTCCTCCCTGACACTGGCTTGCAGGATCTGTACATCTGTGAGACAGTTGTCCAAATTGGTCTGAATACCTATCGCGATAGCGCAATGTCTCTTCCACGAATAACGAACGCATCAACAATTCTCTATCGAAATCACATCCTATCGCATACACGATTCGCAATTCACGCAGTGGTTCCTCGATGGATTGCCGTTCGTATTCGATTTGACGGCATCGCCCTGGGACGAGACGACGCGCACGTATAGCCCGCTGATACCGCCAACGATGAACCTCCTTAGGCCCCTTTTTACACTCATTCGTGACTTGCAAAGATATGTTGTGCATGTCCTATCTCTCTCTCTCTCTCTCTCTCTCTCTCTCTCTCTCTCTCTCTCTCTCTCAACTTATTCACTCATGGCCATAACGAGAAGCATGACTTCAGAACTGCCCCATATTGTAGGCAGTCTCGGCATATATTTTTCGCATCGCGGTCGCTCACGTTTCATTCTATCGAGTCGCACCGGTTGACAACGTGAGCCCGCGCAAAAAATCGCTGATTCTATATATGTTAACGCAAGTACCGGAGTACAGAGCAGTAATCCGTGATTCTATTGTACTTCTTGACTGTTCTATGATAGAGGAGATGCGAGTATTCCGATTCGGCGCAGAGTGCGAGAGGGAACGGTAGGTTGCCAATCTGTATGTGTGAAAGAGATGTTGGTGAAAAAGTCGTTTCATGCGAAGGGATCGGGGGTCGCGCGTATGCTTTAATTTTAGCATTAACTGTCTCTGGTCTTGCCAAGTTTTGTCTGCACACATGCGCCTATTTGTGTTTCGTTGTAATTTTTGGCTACTTCTTCGCAATCATCAAGTCTAAGTCGTCAATATTTTCATTAGTCTGTCGCTCTCGTTTTATGTGAAGAGATATCAAAATACGGGCGGAATAACATATTCGACTTTGACGAATTATTGTGTTATAAAAGTATCTCATCTCGTCTGTAAGACAAGTTCAAAATGATTCTAGTTGGCTCATTACGACCTTCGCTATGGCTAAAACACTATCTAATATTTCTATCATCATCGTTGTGGCCTCAATCAACTTTATTTTTGTCCGCGTGGAATGTCCATTTGCCGCGTGGAGTGTCACAATGTCAGCATTCAGAACAGTATCGCTGTTTACATCGTCATGTTGTCGTACACTTTGCCATTGAAATCTACAGTCGCTTTCTCACTCCAATTGGCGCCTTTCTCATCGCATCACTCTGCGCTTTCTCAGCGCTAGAAGTAACTTTCTTTCCTCCGCTTCAGAATCTGCGCTCTCGTCGCCATGCGCGTTTGTATCCTTACGGTTGCTCACACCTTCACTTCGTCCAAATCGGTAGCCACGAAACTGGAACGCGAAGCAGGGGCACCCTCAAACTCCTTGTTCTGTTCTTTGCCCCTGTCAGTGTCGCTTATTTCGCTCCGAGCAGCATTAGGAGCGCGCTCAAGAGCATCGTTCGTAGCGACACCGTCGTGTGCATTTTCCATGTCGCGATCGAAATTTTCAGTGTTACCATACGCAATCGACATATACACAGTCAAAGCTACGATGGTACCGAGGAGAAAAATTATAGAAAAAATGTGCAAACGAGACGACCACTCCAGTTTACCACAGTTATCATTTCGATGTCGGCATTTATCTCGAGATGTTTGAATCGAATCCATCGTTAGACTCGTACCTTCTGTTGCATCTTAGTAGTCGCGATTCCTCATAGGAAGTCGTAGATTTCTTTCGTTGATTAATCTGTTGTCACCACAGACGGGGTTACAACGCTCCTGCGACTTTTTCGTTTGCTCTGTCACAGTTGACGATACAATATTGGGTGTGTGATTATGACTCCGCCCCTTTTTGTTAAAATAAAACATATTTGCTTGTTTAGAAAATTAAAGAAACGTTTATTGAAAATATGCTCCATCTGCAGCTGCAACCTTCGCCCATCTTTCAGGTAATTTATGTATTCTTTGCCTGAAGAAGTCCTAGTCTTTTGAGCTGATCCAATTATCAAGCCAAATTTTGATACTTTCGTATGAAGTGAACCGTTCTCCCGTAAGATCTGACTGCATCGTCCGGAATAAGTAGTAATCTGAAGAAGCTATGTCTGGCGAATATGGCGGGTGGAGTAGCACTTCCCAGTCCTGTCCATCTAAATATCTTTTCACGACTTCTGCGGTATACAGTTTGGCATTATCATGCTGAAGAATTAATTTGCTGTGCTTATTCACCCATTCTGGCCGTTTTTCTTCTATGGCTCGCTTCACACGCATTAGTTATCGTCGGTAAACTTTTCCTTTAATATTTTGGCAACAATCCTCTGTCAATAATGCTTCCAATTCAGCATCTTCAAATTTTTTTGGTGGTTTCCCATGTTCTCTGTCCTCAGTTCCGAAATCATAATTTTGAAATCGTCGAAACCATTCCTTACAAGTTGTATTAGATGGAGCATGATCACCGTAAATCTCCACAAGCAAACGATAAGTTTCCGCTGCACTTTTCTTTGCAATAAAATAATGTAATAATACTTCCCGCAAATGATGTTTGTTTGGAACGAAAACCGACATTTTCAAGTAGGGTAAAACACTTGTTGCTTACACTTAAACCAAATTTCACGTAGTGCGTTTAAAAGTTGACATGAAGTACTATCGAATACAAGTGTTGCCAGTTATTAGTACACGTTAACAATGCTAAAAGCAACATCTGTTGGGAAAGTGCGGAGTCATATTCACACACCCAATAGCTCGAGTTTCGCACCTACCGCGCAATTACTTTTCATCGGAGAATATTATTTCAGCGAACGTTCATTCGTTTGACGCATGCTTCAGATCATTATGAATCAAGCGTTCGATACTCATAATGAAAGCCATAATCAATATCACATTCGTCGACCACATTGCGACGAATATAGATTATCGAATCACGTTACGACGGATATAAATTATCGTATTCCAATACAATGATCGATCATGTAGCGACTTTGCAGTCGCTACATGATCGCTTCTTCGCAATCACCGCTAAATCGTCGATATTTAAATTGCATCTGTCACTCTCGTTTTATGTAAAGAGATCTCGGAGTACGGACGGAGTAAAATATTTGACTTTGGCTATATATAGTGTGCCTCATTTTAAGTGATATGGGCGATTATCTCGCAACTCGGTGATTTTCTTGAAAACTTTTTCAAATGAAAGTTGCATAGCTTGAAGGGGGACATATGATGGAAATATGGACTTGACCTTAAGTGACCTTGTCAAAATCAGGTCAAGGTCATTAATGTTTTTTTCAAACGGAAACCCCTATTTTTTATTACATATTCTTGTAGCTTATCTCGAGAGCTTTCCAAAACACTATAATAAAGTTACGTTTTATTGAGTACTTTCCGAGTTACGAAGCTTGAAAGTTAAAGCAAGACCGATCACTGATCCGGCCAACTTGTAAGGCAACAAGACTTATCAACGGCTAAAGATATTCGAATTGGTATTGGAAAGACGTTGGAATAAATGTATTAAAGTTTCAGGAGATTATATTGAAAAATAAAACATATTTCGCGGCAAAAAGTTTTCTTTCATTGTTAGGCCGAGAACTTTTCAGACTGCCCTCGTATGTTACAAATACTTCCTTCATTCAATCTGGTCTTCAAATTACAATGCAGAATGTAGCGACAGCGCACTGCGCTCGTGCGGGTTACGTAGTCTTGCGTTTTCGTTTGGCTGCTGTTCGCGGTGTTGTTGTAGTATGACAACACATTTCTCCAATGGACCATAAAAGCGCGCGATCGTAGATGCGTTTTCGCGCAGAGAGAGCACGCGAGGAGAGGCATACGCCTCGATTGTATACGTTGTAACAATCCAGCGCTCGCGATACATTGCGCGGCATTCCCGCGTACGGATTCGTGACGCCTGAATCAAATTCGTTAGCTTTAATGAATGTTGCACTATAGACGCAATTTTCAAGCAAACTGTCGTACGTTAGACGACAGGCGCGCATAGGATTGTCTCCGGCGTGCTTGACGCTATAGATGAAATTATGCGGCGAGTCATTGCTGACGAAGAAGCAGCCGTAGCCAACATACCCGATGCAACGACCGTCGTACAAGACGCGGCGCGCGCTTTCACGTTGTTCCAGCAATTGGCCGCAGGTCGACCGACCGACAAAGCTGTACATAGATGAAATAACGTCTATCGATTCGCCACGGTCTGTGATGAAACCAGACAAATCGGCATAATGAGCCACTCCTTTTTGACCAAAAGAATTTTGCAACTTGAACGTCTGACGCGTATCGATAGCTCGCATGATGATTCTAACAAAGCGTGCAAACAGCTCCACCGAAGTTTCCCCTACGGGCGAAACGGAGCGATCGCATCGCCGCGTCTCGGCGTACCGAAACGCGTCTTTTGTTTCCACTGGACGGATCACGCTGATCGATTGAACAGAACCGATTCCGAGTTGCGCTCTGCGCCGTTCGCAAGCTTGCTCATGCAAGAACGATGCGTTCCATGTTACGTAAACGTCGCACGCGTACTCGATCAGTTCGCCTTCGTCGCCGTTGTCAGCCGCTTCTTCTTCGTAATCGTTATCCCCATTTCCCCTTCCACAATCGTTTTCGTCATCATCGCCGTTGTCGGCCGCTTCTTCTTCATAGTCATTGTCCTGGGTGATTGTTACGCGACGAGGCGCTCGCTGCCGTACGATTGTTAGATTGTTATTGCTGCCATTGACGAAAATGTGAGAATGTGCTCGAAAGGTTCCTACGTGCAACATAACGCCATGATCGGCATCGTAACGCAGCTCCATGCGACTAAGAAAGTACACATTCGACCGACAATCGATGGCGATCTTGCGGCAAAATACAGTGTCGCCAGTAAATCGCAATCTCTGATGGACTACTGTAACGTCTCGCGTCTCCCTAGGGATCGTGATCCGCCTGCTCTCTATTTATTTAGGCCTACCTGCTTACACCGGCACTGCCTGGGATGCCGAGAGCTTTTCCGGACAGATGGTGAAAGGGGGGAAATATGGTGATTGTAGGTGATATAAAGATTATGGCTATTGATAGGAATAGAGACTAAACAATTGTTTATTTAACAATGAGACAATATGATAGTTAAAAGTGTAATATAAATGAGTGATAATACTTATAGTTATATAATTAATGAATACAAATGTGGTTTACATTATATAGCTGCTAGTAATGAGTTACAGTGAAGTGTTGAGAAAATGTACAGTTATCCTGCCCGGTGGAAGTAATGAAGGTGGTACGGTAATTTGCGAGGAGTTCCAGTGAGAGAATAGGACTCCAGTTGGTAAATGTAGGTGGCTGTCTTGTTGTTGAAAGTGTCGTCCTGTGTTAAATCTATCAATTCTATGTCTAGAGTTTCTGTCGTCGAACGCTGTTTAACCAGCCGAGGGTTGCGCGTGTGAGCCCTGTAAGAGCTTGGTAAAGAATGCGAATCCGGAATGAAGTGTCTTTGTGTGGAATGTAATGGACGTGGAGCGTATTTAAATGTGCTTATGAGTCTGTTTTGTAATAAAAACTTGATGTACGATGGAGGAACTAGATCGTGCCCCGTGATATCTTGTATTATACGGGGTTTGGTGGGGTCCATGTGTTGAGACAACAGGGCCGCTCGTCGGCAAGCTTCCTTACGTAGGTGCCTTGCCTTCTGTTTAACGCCCCCGCGATGTTTATTTGGCATCTAACGGATTGAGTTTAAGAATAACATTTTTGGTCGGACAAGTTAAAATAGCAATTGATAAAAGTAATTATTGAGTGAAAAGGACTCTTGTGACTTTAGTTATCCGTTGCCAGAGTACTGTAAAAGTACTAATAATTAATGCTTACTACCATGCTTTGGCAGGGTTAGGTTATGCGGATTGTAGGAGAAGGATAATTGAGGCGGGTGGCGGCTGTCAGCTGCGCCCCTGAGATTGAAGGATGCTAAGCACTGTACAGGTTATTAATTCACAAGTTAAATTTCCTGATCTTGATGGAAAAGGGGTGGTCTTATGAGTTGGACGGGATGGATAGGATGCTTGAGCCGAGAGGCACCCGTAAGGCGCTCCTCAGTCTGGACAAGGATAGAGGCGGGTAGCTCCAGTAAGGCGCTTCCCTAAAAGTGAGCAAGATCTATGCTTAATAATGTAAGATTCAGATTTAATGGTTAATGAACTATAAATTCCTCTGGCAAGAGATGTTATGACACCAATTGATTTAAGTAACTGAATAGAAAGGACAAAGATTTATGAATGCTTAATATCTTCCTTTCAAGAAAATGCTCGAATAAGAGGAAAAAGGCTGCCGATAAAACAAGGATGCTGCATAAGATTAAAATGCTTAGTAGAAAATATTGAAGGATTGTATGCCGACGCAATGGCATATGTTCGTTGTACAAGAGAATCGGTGATTTTAAAGGAATTGTACAATAGCAAGTAATACAGTGAGGTAATTAAGGCGTATGCCGATGCAATGGCACACGTCTACACATACACAATAAAATCAGTTACAATACAATAAATACATATACATATATATATGTGTGTGGGGAAGGATGCACTTCATGAGATGATTTATATTATTCCAGCTTTTATAATGGATAATGTCAAGATCTTGTCGTTATTAAGAATATACTTTCGTCTAAATAAACAATGAGATTGTAAAAGTATTATTAATCTGAAACCTTAGTAACTTGATTGTTTAATATAGAATAGTCTTTACGGATAATGGTAGCAGCATAGATAATAGCAGAACGCAGTATATTTTATATGTGCAAGTGCAGGTTACAGTGGAAACAGTGGGAATATTATATCAAGTACATAATTATACATGAAATTATAAAGGCATATAAATGTCTTATAACTAAAATAGCTAATGAGAGAGATAGATAGAAGGCTAACATGAAGGAACGTCTCTGTGAGTCCTTGTTACGAGATAATTGTAATTTTTATTTTTTTTTTTATTCAATGTCTATTAACGAGGTGAAGGCCTAGGAGGTTGGAGTAAGCAGATTTTCAAAGCAGAGTCTCCGGCGTAAGGAATCCGCCTGGAGACGATGTCAGAGTGGTGGGATGCCACTGCTGATAAGGATTCTGACTATACCAATACGGCTCTGTGCTTGGCACCGATGCCGTGCGCGCGTAACCCTGTGCTTGGCACCGTTGTCATGCGCCCGCAAGAAGGAATGGAAAGGGAATAATAAGTGTGTAAGCGTAGTTCACTGCGTTGACAGACACTGGGGTTTCGTGATCACGATTTAGAAAAAGAAGAATCTGAAGATTGTCTCTCTCTCTCTCTCTTTATATATATACTAGCTTGTATAGCGTATCCTAAGGAAATCGGAACGAAATTCTAAGAGCGGTTTGACAAACTAAACGTAGATAATACACTATTCGGATTATAATGAATGGTCCTTATGTAAGGCAGTTACGAACCGACATGAACGAAAATTTCAGCGTGACGCTATGGTATCTGTTAAATAATTCGACTTGGCGTATGGTGAAACGTCACTGGTTCACTCGCGTAACAATGTTCCTAAGGCTTAGATCGCGATTGTATTTCACTTGCGCGAAACGCGGTGTATGTGAGTGTTGTGCATTAAAATATTATATACTTACTATTTATTTCAGTAGCTCAGATTTTTGCAGAGAAATCTCAAAGAACAGGCTTTTTTATTCCAGAATACTCTCAATACTGTTAGGACCACTCTAGCCACGGCACAACTCGAGCGGGGAGTCGACTTATCCGCACACTTTGAGTATTATAAAACACCGTGGATGTTCTGGCAAGTTTCCTAAGAAATCTTCCAGATTTTGAATAGCACAAGGCAAAGGCTCTGAAGGAGCGTAGGAAGAGGCTCTTATGCGAGACGACCGTTGTCCGTGGTGGCACGGTCGCTCAGAGACACTTTTCCTCTTTGCGTCAAATTAACAAAGATGTCTTTGAGGCACTCCTAAGAGGCACGTCTGTACTGTATGAACTTCCGATGTCGACTCTGCGGTGGGAGCTGCTCCCGGGGCCTCGTTCGGTCCGGACAATGGAACTCAAGAGTGGGGTAGGCTATATGGTAGGAGTAATGGGATTATACGAGAGGGATCCAGAGTAGGAGCGTTCAAGGTTTTTCAGAGTGGGACTGAGTGGCGTGATGCTGACGGGGCATCGAGACATCTCGGCGCGCCGCCGGATGTGATAAGGAGCGTGGTCAACAGGATGCCCTATGTTACCTGATATGGGCTCGGGTTACTCGGGGATTCCAGAGCACCTTCGGTGGCCCGGCTGCGTGCGTGCCTTATCTTTGAGACTTCCTGTCGCCAGTCTGACTTATTAATTTATATGTGCTCGTAATTATTTATGCCTTATAATATTATAATTTAATAAAAAGAAATGGTTAATATTATATATGTGTGGTTCTTAAGGTTATAATATACGCCTAATTTAGTATTATATGAATAGTGTAATAGAAAGTTATAATGTTAATTAGTTATGATTTTTATAAAGACAATATGCATGTGTTATAATAAAAGAGATATTTGTTATTAATGTTTAAATGTGGTTATTAAGAATTATTATAAGAAATGCATATTGTTAACAGTGGGTTTTAGAGTGTAGAGATTTATAATATTGTTAACTGGAAAATTAGGATTTCTTATTACAGGGATCCTTATTATTACTGTTGTTAAATTAATGTTTCTCGGCAAGGCTGAGTTCTACCATAGGGCTCTCTACTTACGTATGTCGGTAAGATAGATCCCTTGGGTAGGTTTCGTTATTATTGGCGTCGGTAATTAATTAACAATTGTTATAAACGGTTCTTATGTATAAATTACCGACTTTTAGACCTTATAGAAGCTTATGGTAATAGAAGATTCGATGAACAATTAAGTTTTATTATTAGTGATGAGTTCAAGCCGTTGTACTGTACGAACGAATTTAAAAGAGTGCAATATTTAAGAGGAGCTTGAACGTGGACAGAAGGCTTAAATTAAATTAAATAAAGTATTTAAACGTGACCAAGGCAAAAATGGTGGATTTCCAAGCTAAATAGGGTATTTAAACGACCCCTGAACTTAAATAAATGAGGTTTATTAAATTTTAAGTAAAAATTACCAAATTTTGAGAATGTACTGTCAGAAGGATTCTCTGTTTGTGGGCAAGAATTAATTGTTTTCGTTTGGCATTATTTCCTTTTGTAATTAATATTCTGAGGTTTTGACATTTGCTTATGTTTCACTAAAATGTTCTCTATGTACGTAGGTGTTAAAAATATTTTAAATTGACTTTTCTTAATTTTCACGGAAGGTACGCATTACTGATGTCCCAATAGTCCCTGCGTATGAATTTTAGAATTTTCTGAAGTCTACTGGTAAGTAACATTGTTGGTTTCTTATTAATTGTTAATGTTTTTCAAAATGTTAATATGGTCGTTAAATAGAGGTCTTTTAATGCTATTGTTAGCAATTAAGATTTTTCTTCTAGGCCTTATAGTTACTGAGAAAAACATGCCTTTTCCTGATTGGTCGAGACATTCAAATAGCCATAACTTCTAAACTATCGATTTTACAGAAATTTTATTAGGACATAATTTGTAATACTTTGAAGGAGCCTTAAATCGCACCGTGCGATTTTCTAAAATTATTATTATTTTAAAAGATATGAACTTTTATCGATAAATTTTAATAGTAACAATTACCCTCTATGGTTGAATCTACCTATATGTCTCGCTGGCCTTTTAATGTAGAGGCGAAAAAATGATATGGTGGAGAGAACGTCGCAGGACGTTACACGGCCTCCAATGCCTCCCTGGTCGTCATCAATGTCCAACGCGGCTATTGTTGCGTCCAGTACCAAGCGGTATGTCACCGCGGTAACGAGAGAAGCTACGAGCGAGAGCGACCCGTCGTATGCCTTAGCTTCGAATTCGATCGGTTGAAGTAATCTGGACACGCGAGCATCCGTCTCTGTCAAGAGTGACTCTTTGTCACCCGCTGAAATATTCGTCAACACTAAAAGAGTCGTCGTTGACATCGTCGTCGTCGCTGTTGTCGTCATTGATTATCGAACGTACAGCATCGCGCAGTTCCAAACATCGCAAAAATTCGTACAATCGATAGAACGTTGCTCTGCAGTACTATTCTATCGCACGTCGAGGCAACCACGTTTCAGTGCGCAAACATGCTTCGATACTCGCTCTAGTGCGCCACGAATCTGCCATCGCTGACATATTCGGTCCACGATTTGCGACGAGCAACAGTACGATATACGAGAGGGCGTACTGTGCACTGGAGACAGTATCATCGAAAAATCGATAGGAGATGTATGAAGAATCGTACAATGCGCCCAAGAAATCTAATGAGAGCGATCGTGTAATACTTTGAACATCGGCTCGATTGACAGCGTCGGACGTCCCGATCAGAATTCGCAGTCGAACGTTTAGATCTTCGAAGCGTGCGACTCTACGACGTCGAGCATGTCGATACTCGTCAGACAGCATAGCGCGCTCGATCAACAAACGACATTTGCGGCGAGTGCGAACAATTCGGTCCGCGGCGGCGGTTGATCGGTCTCGTTCTGCGTTCTCATGTATACTCGCAGGCGTTGCATCATCTACGGCCTCGCTTCGATCATGATTATGCATGATCGTGTATCCTGCGCTGGTGCGTCGTTCCTCATGTCCTTGTTGTCTAGCATCGAGCGCGTTCGCGCGATCGCTCATTCTTTGTCTCTCTATCGTGTCCATTGTCGTCGGTACTGTCATTGCCGCCGTCGTCATCGATTCGTCTTCGCTGCTAGTTTCGCTCCGGCTGCTGCTGCTGCTTCTGCTCGATGAACTATAGCTTCGACGACGACGCTTCGACGTTCGCCTCGAAGCAGAGATCGCGGAAGTTGTACGCTTGTGACCCACGTTTGGGACAACATGCATGGCCTCTCGATCGGTTCGCGCCGCAGCGTTGGAAGATGTGTGAGCCTGCGACGTTTCGTGAGCAACTCTTTGTCGCATATGCTCCACACCGCCGTATTCTTTACGATCGAGTTCTTTTGACGACGCTCGAAAGCTGCTGCTCCCATTACCATTACCATTGTTGTCTCCGGCAGCGGTGGTAACGATGGGCAAAGCATCGTATCCGGATAGAGCTGGGCGATCAGAATCAAAGAAGGTTACCACCCCTTCGTCGGCCGAGTTTATCATCAATGCGCGTTGTTCGCCAATATCGTTCGATGAACGGCGCTCATCTTTCTTTTGTACAGTCGTTTGTCCTAGACCCGATCTGGTCGTCTATAGTTCGCCCAACTGACCGGCTTGATCGGTCGTCCATTCTTTCACAACTCGTTCATCAATTTTTGCGGCTACAAATTCATCCTGCGGTACCATATTGGCGTCCAACCGCAGCTCGATCATCGCTCGGGCGAATTCATCGCGATATCGAGCACTGTGGGCGACTGCTCGCGCAGTGTCTCGATTTGTACGCGGTTCCACCGCAAACAATAGACTCTCGAGGCACAGAGAGTCAAGGACTGTGTCGCAAACTGTAGCCTCACACGAACCTTGCATGGAGCTTTCTTCGATTGCGGCGATATCATCATCATTACCATCATCTTTGTGCGACGCTGTGCACATAATGTGTGCGAGAGTTTTTACCAAAGTTTTCAACGAGTCGCTGTTCCGTGCTAATGCGATGTCTCGTTCGTCATCGCGCGCTATACGACCGCGCGAAACGAACAAGATCGCAGTTATTTTGCGAACATCATTATCATCATCGCCGCCGCCGCCGCCACTGCCAACGCATCCCGTAGGCGTGTGTCTGCTTGGTCTCCATGCGTCGTTGAATAACTTTTCGACGAGTACGCCTATATCTTTCAAAGTCTCAGTCGCGCTCGTCAAGGATGGTGGAATTTTTGACACTTGTTGTCGGTGGTGAACCATTACATTAGCGAGTCGCAGTTGCGCACAATTTGTGACGTAGCATAGGTTGCTACTTGTCACAATTCGCGGCCACTTAGCCAAATAACTGTCAAACATGATCGAGCGAGCAAATTGCGAGTCCACGATCGCAGCGGCATCGGATCTACATGACTCGCGAAGTCGAGTCATTGCGCTATATCGATTCATTGCAGAGGCATCCTTCGTGAGACGCGCAAACGCTGTAGCAGGCAATTCCTCTTTCGCCTCGTGAGTCCACGTTGTCTCCCAGGTTGTCCCAGGTATTTCGCTGCTGTTTTGTTGATTCGAATCGACATGTCGCTGCTTCGTTCGTTGCTCGAAATGTTTCGAATGAGTCGTCGCTTGCTTTGATAACACGGAATGAGGCAACAACTCTTCCTTATTCTGTTCTGCATTGACTGTATTTTTGGCCACCGTAACATCGTCCAAATTTGCTTCATTCGCCGCGACAGAAGCATTTTTCTCAGGAACATTCGTCTCCATAACAATGCTCAGCAAAAAGGAATAGAAATAACAGAGAGTGTGCTACCTAATCTCTTTTTATTGATACGACTAATGCTATAAATACTGAATGTCCGAGACAATCCGTATATCTCATTTCTTTAAAAAACTAAGCATGTTGGAGAAAAATGTTTCAGACAAAAGTTATATTAGCTTAAAGGGAGACATAAAACAGCGGTAACGTTACGTTTACAGATGGCGCCACTTTCGATCCTATTCACTGATCGTTACTTTTCTTAAATGGAAACTCCAATTTTTTATCATATCAACCCTTTTTGCCCATTAATCTGAGCAACTTTTGTCCGAAACATTTTTTTATTTACCTAATATTTTTTTAGATATTTAAGGAAAACTTTCAACATTTAACTTACTATATATCGCTAACTATTTGTCGGAAGAAAAAGTGGTATTAGACTTTTTTTATTCCATTTAGTCTCTAGAATATATTGTTACAATAGTGCCCTGATTTTTTGTCAATTTGATGATTTTGAAATTTCCAAAGGCCGATAAGTTAACAAAAATTAGGACACTATTGTAATAATATATTCTAGAGACTAAATAGAATAAAAAAGTCTAATATCACTTTTCCTTCAGACAAATAGTTAGCGATATATCGCAAGTTAAATGTTGAAAGCGTTTTCCTTAAATATTAAAAAAAATATTAGGCAAATAAAAAAATGTTTCGAACAAAAGTTGTTCCAATTGAGTGGTAAAATAAGATAATATAATAAAAAATCAGTATTTCCGTGTAAGAAAATAATTATTAGTGAATATCTCGAAAGTGGCGCCATATGTAAACAAAACACTATCACTGTCTTATGTCCCATTTGAAATTATATAACTTTTGTCTGAAACATTTTTCCCTAAAATGTCGCGTTTACAAAAAGAGCGACGTGGAAGGGAGACGTGAACTGGAGCGTAGGGCGGCCATTTATACGGGAGTGTGAAGCCGAAGAAGTTATCAAGTATTTCTTAAATATCTCAGAAAATGTCAGGCAAATAAAAAAATGTTTCAAACAAAAGTTATTAAAATTAGTTTGTGAAAAAAGATGGTACAATAAAAAATTAGAGTTTCCAATTAACGAAAGCAATGATCAGTGAATATCTCGAAAGTGGCACCATCTGTAAACATAGCATTACTGCTGTTTTATGTCCTATTTAACATTATACAATTTTTGTCTGGAACATTTTTTTATTTGCCTAATATTTTCTGAGATATTTAAGGAAAACGCTTTCAACATTTTACTTATGATATATCGCTATTTGGCGCAAGAAAAAGTTGTATTAGACGTTTTTAGTCTATTTAGTCTCTAGAATATATTGTTACAATAGTGCCCTGATTTTTATTAACTTATCGGCCTTTGGAAATTTCAAAATCGTCAAATTAACAAAAAATCAGGGCACTATTGTAGCAATATATCCTAGAGACTAAATAGAATGGAAAAGTCTAATATTACTTTTTCTTCCGACAACTAGTTAGCGCTATATCGTAAGTTAAATGTTGACAAAAAGTTACTAAGTTTTCCCCAAATACCTGGAAAAATATTAGGCAAATAAAAAAATGTTTTAGACAAAAGTTGTTCAAATTAATTGGTGGAAAAAGACGGTGTAATAAAAAGTTCAAGTTCCTCTTTAAGATTTTTATGTTGATCTTGACTGGGCTTTTCAAGGTCATCCCAAGGTCAAATTTATGACATCAGTAAATAGATTTTTTGAAACTCTACAACATTGATTCGAAACATTTTTCTCAGAAACGTTTCGTTTTCGAGATGTTTAACCGTTTTGAGACTTTTAAAATACCCTATATATGCAGGATGACTCAAAAGTAACGGACCATTCGATTTTTTTCGTAAACGCGACATTTTATAGAAAAATGTTTCAGACAAAATTTGTAGGGCTTTATAGAATCTATTTATCGATGTCGTAAACTTGATCTTGGAATAATCTCGAAAAGTCCAGTCGAGATCAACATAAAAATCTTAAATAGAAACTTGAACTTTTTATTACACCGTCTTTTTACACCTACTAATTCAAACAACTTTTGTCTAAAACATTTTTTTAGTTGCCTAATATTTTTCGAGATATTTGAGGAAAACTTGGTAACTTTTTTTCAACATTTAACTTACGATATATCGCTAACTATTTGTCGGAAGAAAAAGTGGTATTAGACTTTTTCACTCTATTTAGTCTCTAGAATATGTTGTTACAATAGTGCCCTGATTTTTATTAACTTATCGGCCTTTGGAAATTTCAAAATCGTCAAATTAACAGAAAATCAGGGCACTATTGCAGCAATATTTTCTAGAGACTAAATAGAGTGAAAAAGTCTAATACCACTTTTTCTTCCGACAAATAGCGCTATATCGTAAGTTAAATGTTGAAAAAGAGTTACCAAGTTTTCCTCAAATATCTCGAAAAATATTAGGCAACTAAAAAAATGTTTTAAATAAAAGTTGTTTGAATTAGTAGGTGGAAACAGACGGTGTAATAAAAGGTTCAAGTTCCTATTTAAGATTTTTATGTTGATCTCGACTGGACTTTTCGAGATTATTACAAGGTCAAGTTTATGACATCGGTAAATAGATTCTGTAAAGCCCTACAACTTTTGTCTGAAACATTTTTCTCTAAAATGTCGCGTTTACGAAAAAAATCGAATGGTCCGTTACTTTTGAGTCACCCTGCATATATAGGGTGTTTTAAAAGTCTCAAAACGGTTAAACATCTCGAAAACGAAACGTTTCTGAGAAAAATGTTTCGAACCAATGTTGTAGAGTTTCAAAAAATGTATTTACTAATGCTATAAATTTGACCTTGGGATGACCTTGAAAAACCCAGTCAAGATCAACATAAAAATCTTAAATGGAAATTTGAATTTTTTATTACGCCGTCTTTTTCCACCAATTAATTTGAATAACTTTTGTTCAAAACATTTTTCTATTTGCCTAATATTTATCCAGATATTTGAGGAAAACTTGGGTAACTTTTTTCAACATTTAACTTACGATACCTAGTTAACACCTTCGCCGATTAAAATCGCTCGAGTTGTGGTGGGAGTCCATTGTACCTGATTGGAGGAATTTTCCTCACCACTTTGATTTTCGACCAATGAACAAGCCAAACTCCCCCCCCCACTCTACTGTACAAGTTGTACAATTTTTCAGTACTTACCGAGCCGTGCCGGGCGCGCGCCGGTACTATTGCACGTACCGTACTATAGAGCAGTCAAAGGTACAATAGGACCAGTTGCTACTGCTCTGTACTCCGGTATTTTCGTTAACGTATATAGAATGGCAGGTTTTTTTTGCTCGATCTTGCGCTTCATTCGATCGAGTCGAGTCGATCGAACGTCTTCCTCGTAACATGCGGGTAAAACGATGCAAAGTCGATGCAAGTCGATGCATGAGTGGAGGATGACGATCGAGGAAGGGTTTCGCTGCCACATGCGTGGGAACTTCCAAGCTCAAGGTCCATGCGATTCGTGCGAGGACGTGCGATATAAACGAACGGAAAGGCTCTCGATGTGAGATGGGTAGAGATCTGCTGCTGCTGCTGCTTCTTCTGAGCTTCTTTTTCTTTTGTGCATGCACGCGATATTTGTGGGAGGAAGAAATGAGTAGAGATATATTCACTGTTACATACGGATAGTTCAATTATCAGTAGTTTATTGAGATTTATACAGCAGATTCGAATATTCTTCAAATATTTCGCAGTTTCGATGTAAAAAGAAGGGGAGAGATGAATCGTTGTTATCATTTCTACCGCTGTTGTTGCTGCTGCCGCTGTCGTCATTGTTTTCTTCAATCAGCGCGTGAATCCGTTGATCGATGAGGGTGTGTAACGTCCTGCGACGTTCTCTCCACCATATCATTTTTTCGCCTCTGCATTGGAGGGCCAGCGAGACATATAGGTAGATTCAACCATAGAGGGTAATTGTTACTATTAAAATTTATCGATAAAAGTTCATATCTTTTAAAATAATAATAATTTTAGAAAATCGCGCGGTGCGATTTAAGGCTCCTTCAAAGTATTACAAATTATGTCCTAATAAAATTTCTGTAAAATCAATAGTTTAGAAGTTATGGCTATTTGAATGTCTCGACCAATCAGGAAAAGGCATGTTTTTCTCAGTAACTATAAGGCCTAGAAGAAAAATCTTAATTGCTAACAATAGCATTAAAAGACCTCTATTTAACGACCATATTAACATTTTGAAAAACATTAACAATTAATAAGAAACCAACAATGTTACTTACCAGTAGACTTCAGAAAATTCTAAAATTCATACGCAGGGACTATTGGGACATCAGTAATGCGTACCTTCCGTGAAAATTAAGAAAAGTCAATTTAAAATATTTTTAACACCTACGTACATAGAGAACATTTTAGTGAAACATAAGCAAATGTCAAAACCTCAGAATATTAATTACAAAAGGAAATAATGCCAAACGAAAACAATTAATTCTTGCCCACAAACAGAGAATCCTTCTGACAGTACATTCTCAAAATTTGGTAATTCTTACTTAATATTTAATAAACCTCATTTATTTAAGTTCAGGGGTCGTTTAAATACTCTATTTAGCTTGGAAATCCACCATTTTTGCCTTGGTCACGTTTAAATACTTTATTTAATTTAATTTAAGCCTTCTGTCCACGTTCAAGCTCCTCTTAAATATTGCACTCTTTTAAATTCGTTCGTACAGTACAACGGCTTGAACTCATCACTAATAATAAAAATTAATTGTTCATCGAATCTTCTATTACCATAAGCTTCTATAAGGTCTAAAACTCGGTAATTTATACATAAGAACCGTTTATAACAATTGTTAATTAATTACCGACGCCAATAATAACGAAACCTACCCAAGGAATCTATCTTACCGACATACGTAAGTAGAGAGCCCTATGGTAGAACTCAGCCTTGCCGAGAAACATTAATTTAACAACAGTAATAATAAGGATCCCTGTAATAAGAAATCCTAATTTTCCAGTTAACAATATTATAAATCTCTACACTCTAAAACCCACTGTTAACAATATGCATTTCTTATAATAATTCTTAATAACCACATTTAAACATTAATAACAAATATCTCTTTTATTATAACACATGCATATTGTCTTTATAAAAATCATAACTAATTAACATTATAACTTTCTATTACACTATTCATATAATACTAAATTAGGCGTATATTATAACCTTAAGAACCACACATATATAATATTAACCATTTCTTTTTATTAAATTATAATATTATAAGGCATAAATAATTACGAGCACATATAAATTAATAAGTCAGACTGGCGACAGGAAGTCTCAAAGATAAGGCACGCACGCAGCCGGGCCACCGAAGGTGCTCTGGAATCCCCGAGTAACCCGAGCCCATATCAGGTAACATAGGGCATCCTGTTGACCACGCTCCTTATCACATCCGGCGGCGCGCCGAGATGTCTCGATGCCCCGTCAGCATCACGCCACTCAGTCCCACTCTGAAAAACCTTGAATGCTCCTACTCTGGATCCCTCTCGTATAATCCCATTACTCCTACCATATAGCCTACCCCACTCTTGAGTTCCATTGTCCGGACCGAACGAGGCCCCGGGAGCAGCTCCCACCGCAGAGTCGACATCGGAAGTTCATACAGTACAGACGTGCCTCTTAGGAGAGCCTCCAAGACATCTTTGTTAATTTGACGCAAAGAGGAAAAGTGTCTCTGAGCGACCGTGCCACCACGGACAACGGTCGTCTCGCATAAGAGCCTCTTCCTACGCTCCTTCAGAGCCTTTGCCTTGTGCTATTCAAAATCTGGAAGATTTCTTAGGAAACTTGCCAGAACATCCACGGTGTTTTATAATACTCAAAGTGTGCGGATAAGTCGACTCCCCGCTCGAGTTGTGCCGTGGCTAGAGTGGTCCTAACAGTACTGAGAGTATTCTGGAATAAAAAAGCCTGTTCTTTGAGATTTCTCTGCAAAAGTCTGAGCTACTGAAATAAATAGTAAGTATATAATATTTTAATGCACAACACTCACATACACCGCGTTTCGCGCAAGTGAAATACAATCGCGATCTAAGCCTTAGGAACATTGTTACGCGAGTGAACCAGTGACGTTTCACCATACGCCAAGTCGAATTATTTAACAGATACCATAGCGTCACGCTGAAATTTTCGTTCATGTCGGTTCGTAACTGCCTTACATAAGGACCATTCATTATAATCCGAATAGTGTATTATCTACGTTTAGTTTGTCAAACCGCTCTTAGAATTTCGTTCCGATTTCCTTAGGATACGCTATACAAGCTAGTATATATATAAAGAGAGAGAGAGAGAGACAATTTTCAGATTCTTCTTTTTCTAAATCGTGATTACGAAACCCCAGTGTCTGTCAACGCAGTGAACTACGCTCACACACTTATTATTCCCTTTCCATTCCTTCTTGCGGGCGCATGACAACGGTGCCAAGCACAGGGTTACGCGCGCACGGCATCGGTGCCAAGCACAGAGCCGTATTGGTATAGTCAGAATCCTTATCAGCAGTGGCATCCCACCACTCTGACATCGTCTCCAGGCGAATTCCTTACGCCGGAGACTCTGCTTTGAAAATCTGCTTACTCCAACCTCCTAGGCCTTCACCTCGTTAATAGACATTGAATAAAAATAAAAATTACAATTATCTCGTAACAAGGACCCACAGAGACGTTCCTTCATGTTAGCCTTCTATCTATCTCTCTCATTAGCTATTTTAGTTATAAGACATTTATATGCCTTTATAATTTCATGTATAATTATGTACTTGATATAATATTCCCACTGTTTCCACTGTAACCTGCACTTGCACATATAAAATATACTGCGTTCTGCTATTACCATTATCCGTAAAGACTATTCTATATTAAACAATCAAATTACTAAGGTTTCAGTTTAATAATATTTTTACAATCTCATTGTTTATTTAGACGAAAGTATATTCTTAATAACGACAAGATCTTGACATTATCCATTATAAAAGCTGGAATAATATAAATCATTTCATGAAGTGCATCCTTCCCCACCCACATATGTATATGTATATGCATTTATTGAATTGTAACTGATTTTATTGTGTATGTGTAGACGTGTGCCATTGCATCGGCATACGCCTTAATTACCTCACTGTGTTACTTGCTATTGTACAATTCCATTAAAATCACCGATTTTCTTGTACAACGAACATATGCCATTGCGTTGGCATACAATCCTTCAATATTTTCTACTAAGCATTTTAATTTTATGCAGCATCCTTGTTTTATCGGCAGCCTTTTTCCTCTTATTCGAGCATTTTCTTGAAAGGAAGATATTAAGCATTCATAAATCTTTGTCCTTTTTATTCAGTTACTTAAATCAATTGGGGCCATAACATCTCTTGCCAGAGGAATTTATAGTTCATTAACCATTAAATCTGAATCTTACATTATTAAGCATAGATCTTGCTCACTTTTAGGGAAGCGCCTTACTGGAGCTACCCGCCTCTATCCTTGTCCAGACTGAGGAGCGCCTTACGGGTGCCTCTCGGCTCAAGCATCCTATCCATCCCGTCCAACTCATAAGACCACCCCTTCTCCATCAAGATCAGGAAATTTAACTTGTGAATTAATAACCTGTACAGTGCTTAGCATCCTTCAATCTCAGGGGCGCAGCTGACAGCCGCCACCTTCCTCAATTATCCTTCTCCTACAACCAGCATAACCTAACTGCCAAAGCATTGATATTAAGCATTAATTATTAGTACTTTTATAGTACTCTGGCAACGGATAACTAAAGTCACAAGAGTCCTTTTCACTCAATAATTAATTTTATCAATTGCTATTTTAACCTGTCCGACCAAAAATGTTATTCTTAAACTCAATCCGTTAGATGCCAAATAAACATCGCGGGGGCGTTAAACAGAAGGCAAGGCAGCTACGTAAGGAAGCTTGCCGACGAGCGGCCCTGTTGTCTCAACACATGGATCCCACCAAACCCCGTATAATACAAGATATCACGGGGCACGATCTAGTTCCTCCATCGTACATCAAGTTTTTATTACAAAACAGACTCATAAGCACATTTAAATACGCTCCACGTCCATTACATTCCACACAAAGACACTTCATTCCGGATTCGCATTCTTTACCAAGCTCTTACAGGGCTCACACGCGCAACCCTCGGCTGGTTAAACAGCGTTCAACGACAGAAACTCTAGACATAGAATTGATAGATTTAACACAGGACGACACTTTCAACAACAAGACAGCCACCTACATTTACCAACTGGAGTCCTATTCTCTCACTGGAACTCCTCGCAAATTACCGTACCACCTTCATTACTTCCACCGGGCAGGATAACTGTACATTTTCTCAACACTTCACTGTAACTCATTACTAGCAGCTATATAATGTAAACCACATTTGTATTCATTAATTATATAACCATAAGTATTATCACTCATTTATATTACACTTTTAACTATCATATTGTCTCATTGTTAAATAAACAATTGTTTAGTCTCTATTCCTATCAATAGCCATAATCTTTATATCACCTACAATCACCATATTTCCCCCTTTCACCATCTGTCCGGAAAAGCTCTCGGCATCCCAGGCAGTGCCGGTGTAAGCAGGTAGGCCTAAATAAATAGAGAGCAGGCGGATCACGATCCCTAGGGAGACGCGAGACGTTACAGGTGGGCAACGTTCACGCGACGTTTGGTCAGAATATCGAAACAAAGTTTGCGTATAGTATCCTGTTGCATATGATTCACGCCAAGGTCAATATTTTGTTCGGCATGACTGCGCAATACGTAATTGCGCAACTCTCTGCCCTTTTCGTGAAAGGTATCGCAAACTTCGCACATTTCGTAACATATCGCAAGATCGGCAGCAGCGATACTATCTCTCAAATATCCCCCGTAACCGGAACAACTATTAGTGCGATGATAATCGAGTCCATTTTGCTGTACAAATGAGGCATCGTATCGATCGCACGGATACATGTTCAGTCGATAGTGCACGCGAACATGTTGCAAATAATGAAACGTCTTGTCGAAGCTGCGCTCGCAGACGCAGCAGCGCAGAGCACCGCTATTGTCGCTCGATGTCGTGGATTGTGAGTGGACCGCTGCCGCTGTCTGATACAACATAGCGACGCATTGTTGCGCGAAGAGACGCACTATCCCGAGCGTTCGCCTGTGCACATAAATGGCCAAAGTTTCACATGTGCGCCACTGTCCATCCAGCGCGACGTCGTAATGGCGGCGATAATTGCGAGCCATTTCGCGCGTCATGTCCCGAGTCAGATCGCTCACATGTTCTATAGTACGACAGAAACACTTTGCCACAAAAACACAATTATCGTTTATAGCTGCACTGTTCGCTGCCGTTGTCATCGACGTTAGCAAGTCATGTACAGTGTCCATCATAGCTCGCATTACGTTATTACCGAGTCTTATCGCGTGTCGATAGAGTCGTAACTCATCCGCTTGGTCGCGTGATGATTTCAGAAACCGTTTTATCTCCTAGAACGTGTCGTTCAAGCAAATAGCTAATTCGCCGACACAATGGCAACTTTCGCGGCGGTGCAAACACGTACTCATTTTTTCTCAGAGTGCTTGAGCGTCCAACAAATGATTCAACACGTCGATCAGTGTGACCGGCGTATCTTCCTCCTCCTCCTCGTCGTCGTCGCCGCCGCCGCCGCCGCCGCCGCCACTGCCGCTGTTGCTCCGTGACTCGAGAAAGTCGTCGAGGACGATGGTGTCGTGCACGGCGTTACGATCCGCGGCGAACAGCTCAAGCTGGTTGGTGTTGAGATAAGCTGTACGCAGAGTCGCGTTAGTTGACTCCGATCTCAGCACGGGCAATAACGTAACAGCGGAGCTCTTATTCGCGCGGCAGGACGAGTCGTGCCCAGTGAAAGTATTCGTCAGATAGAAAAATCGATCGTTAACCCGATAATAAATATACCAACCGACCGTTCGGGATCACAATTAGTCCGTCGTATTGCCGTTTTGTCACATCAGCTCGCAAAAGTGCGCGGCTATTGGTAGTCCGACTTTTCGTATTGCGATCAATGACACTCTGCGCATACCACCACGCATTGTGCGGCATCTCGAATACAAGCGGCCTAACAATTACGTCACTACTGGTACGCTCTTGGAGCCGCCGCTGACGTTCATATTGACCGGCCACCTCGTTCAGCCGCTTCTCATCGTAATGCAGACTCACCATTACTACTGAATACGCGATCGCTCAAACGAGTACGAAGATGAATATTGCTGCGATGATAGATAGACGTACAGTCCATGCGGAGGATCCGGGAAAGCAGGAGATAGGAGGACTGCTGCTGTCGCTAGTCATTCTATTCCACTCCGTTTTTTTTCAATCGCTATTGTCGTTCACAGAGAACCCACCCACTCACCATAGTCAGTCCACGCTAGTAACCGCGGGGCACAGATTCAAGTCTAGCAACACCCGGCATGTTTTTCTCTGGACATATGCGTGACGTCACATTCACCATCTTGCCCTGCGGGACCTCTCGCCCCGTGCCCCCCCGCCCCTTACCTGAGTTAGAATCCCTCTTGTTTAATTACCCACGCTGCACGCTATTTACTTGTGAAGAGCAGCAGCGCGGACTTGAGCCGTGGCGGTGTGTTCCGCCGCGGCCTCTTCGTTGTCCTCACTGCTGTTTGTGAACGAATTGACCAGCGCGTTGTCAAAGACGGAAAAACACGACTGTTTACTAACGACAAGCGCGCCATACACGGCGAATATTGCGAGCGAGCCACCTAGGAATACGATAAAGTTCTTATTCCACGAAAGTATCATGGCAATCAGTAGTACGATGGACAACAGGCATATGACGTAGGTAACGTTTCGCGTGTTCCACAATACGGACTTACAGTCGGACCAGGTGGCCGACATTTTTGTCAATCCGCGCGCCAAGGTGCGTCTCAAATTATTGAAGGTTTGGTGTATATTGAACGTGTCTGCGTCATGTGCTACGTTGTTAATCGCCAAGACAAATATATACGATTATTCAGGGTCTCAAGCACGCGGGTCTTCGTATCAACCTTACAGAGAGAAACGTGATGGTGTATCAGTCTCGTATCGTTCGATGCGCTACGCCATTATAATCTATCGTCTACATTGCTGGCAATTTTGTACATGGCCAATTGTTGCTGACGCTGCTCCTCACGTTCGATCTCTTCATTTTCTATGTCCTCGTTGTACTAGTGATCCGATCTCGGTGTCGTTGGCGGCGTTACAGGTGCGTCTTCTATGCGTCGGGCCAATTCTTCGTTATCTCTGCTGAAACTGTCATTGCCGCCGGTATCGTAAGCGTTCGAATCGAAACGTACCGAATGTTGATTGACAGCAGGTACGCCGTTAGTAACGGCTGCTGAAGCTTTTATTCCACCACCAACTAAAACAATAGAGACGAGTTTGAAAAACGTATAATTAACAGCGCCGGACGCAGCGAAAATATCGGCGATTTAGCGCTGGTTGCGAAGAAATGGCCAAAAATTGCGAAACATAAAGAGGCGTATCATGCAACTCAACTTTACTGCGACGAGTCAATACGATATCATTAACTCGGCCTTGAGCACCAAGAGCAACGTAGTGCTTTCCAACTACTTGACCATCGCAAGCAATTTGACCGATCAACGATCTGTCGTCGTATTGCACGGCCTTATTGTCAGTTATTCGCATTTCCATACGCATCGGGCGTCGCATACATCTCGGTCTAACTTCGTTGATCGAGTCTACTCAGTGCACGTCGTACGCGTGTGTGGCCGTAGGCGCGAGAATCTCGCCGAATTTTCGAGACCGTGCGGTAGCCGAGACGGCCGCGGCGTTCTCTTCCGCATCGAGATCCTTGATTGGCGCGAATCTAATGTGCGGATCGTATGGTTTTGCGGTAGGACGAAACTCAACGGTGACGCTAGGTGCTACATATGCGCGCGTAGGAGTGATAAGTACCACGGGAATAGCGCGATTCATCCGAATCGTTTTTGTAAATTGAATCAAGCATCGTTCTCCGTCACGTGTCAATGAATGACGAAGTAATCAGGTGCAACATCCATTACCAAAGCGTCACCGTCGATGCGCCAAAGCGGCTGACGTTGTAGCTCACGAAAGAATCGCGCTTGATGCATCTTGGGCTACTATTACTACTAGCGTCGTGCCGTGTCGTCTACCTTACATAATATTCACGCTCTACGCAGTACGAAGAGAGAGAGAGAGAGAGAGTGGGAAAGAGAGAGAGAAAGAGAGAGAGTGGGAGAGAGAGAGAGAGAGAGAGAGAGAGAGTGGGAGAGAGAGTGGGAGAGAGAGTGGGAAAGAGAGAGAGAAGGAGGGAGAGGGGAAGAGAGAGGCCGCGTCGACATGAGTTTGACCGACTGGATAATCGATGCTCTCGAGGCGACATTGGACTCGCATGGTCCGCTCGTTACAGCGGCTGCATCCACGACTGGCGGCGCTTGCAACGGGACAGCCGACCAGCTAATCTTGGCAGAGAACGATACGTTGTCGATGGCTGTCGCCGGACAAATGACGGACGACGACGAACGGCATTGGCGACACGACGAGGAGAGTCGTTCTGCTCTGCGACCGGCTGAAGCGTTGATGATTGACGGAGATCGAACCGGTGCTCTGTTGCTGCTCTTTCCCAGTCAGGCCGGCGTGTTGCGTCACAATGAGGACGGGAACGACAATAGAGAATTTGTATCGGGCATATCACCGGCCGCTGCCGCCGCCACCGCCGCTGTCACCGAATGTACGATCGGCAAGTGGCGTACGTTTATCAATCGAGCTCGAGAACGAGCCGGAGGAATACCGTATCGGGGCCAAGTTGATGCCAATGTTCGAGAACTGTATGAAACCATGTGCGAGCTGGATCGCTCTGGCAACGGCAACGACAACGACAACGACAACGTCGTCGTCGACGTTGACTTGTTGCCCGCCCTGACCGACGCGAGACGGTCGCACGTCTATTCCGAAAGACTGGAACCCATGGTTGCAATGTACGATCGAATATTGCGCGGCGAATCGGACGCAGAGCAGCCGTAAGAGCATGGCCTCCAATCGTTTGAGCGGCGAAACTGTCATGGCGACGAATGCGTCATTGTTCGGTCGTCGGGTGTACGAGAAAAACTGCCCCCGAAACCGACGTTTACGCGAATGGATCAAGCGCAGTCAGGCGTATGTGACCAATCGAGCTCTGTTGTTTCAATTATGGGACCTGGCCACGTGGCTATCCCAATATAGCCAGCAAGATTGAGGTGCGCGTGAGACGCGCCGATCCCAAGCGAGATTATGCGTACGAGGCCGAAAACGAGACCTTTCGAGACGCCGCAATCGTGGTCAACTTGCGTTGGATGAATGAACGCACCGCTTGCGAACATCTCAGCTGTTGAGCAAAATACACGAGAACGGGCACGTGCGTGCCGGGCGATATGCCTCGCGTGTGGGCGTCCGGCGATAATACGACGTTAACATCTTGCGAACCGGCGTGCTACATGGTGCGTGATAGTCGTGTCACAGGGCATTCGGCCGTAGATGACACCGTGGCCAAACGCTACGGAGGAATGACGTATCTCGTGATGAACGTGGCTACGGGCGAGTACAAACCGTATACGGCACAATCGCCTTACATCAGCCCAACAATAAACGAGTCGCCGCCGCAGCCGCCGCCGCCGCCGGTCCCGTATGAGCGATTACTGCCAAACCATGAACGAAACGTTGATGTAACACGGCAGGAACCCGATATGCCGCAATTAGAATATGACCCCGCGAGCGACTCGTGCGAATTGGCTAATCTCACGCTCGAAATGTTTGCCACACTGCCGGCACTTCGTACGGCGCCGGGCGAGAAACCGGTGTGCCGTTTGAGCAATTTTGCCATAGGTGACGATTTGGTTCGAGCTCGGCCAGACAAGAGCATCTTGTATCATTCGCTCGCGCTAAACGCTCTGGACCGCGCGATCGTTACCGCGCGGCATTCTCGTTCGTACTGTGAGGCTTTTTACAAGAACTTCGATCCCAAGACACGTGCAAATAGTCAACCTTCGATCGAATATTATCGTACACGTTCATCGGTTCTGCTCTGGTGCGTCTGATGCGCCACGCGATGTACGGTGACAGTTGCGACATAGTGCTCCCGGCTTCGACGAAGAGGAGCGCTGTAGATGCGAGCGCGGTACCTTTGACGAAACGTTCTCGAGCTCATTGGTATACGGACGTGGACGAAACGTGGTGCCTTCCACCTCCGAATGTACTCTTGAGCGATCTGGATCTAACGGACGACGATCACGTGTGGACGAATAAAGGCGGCGGTCGCATAGAACGAGCCACTCCCGCGGACTTTCGCACGGGTGGCGACAATTCGCATACTGCGCACGACGACCGCCGGCGGACGCGTCATGACACAAAGGTGGCTGCGGCGGTGGTAACGCCGGAACAATGGCAACATAGTCGCGAAAAAATGTTGCGGCGCAACGATGCAGCACCTGGTCGTTCGCTGAGCGAGACCGATGCACGTGCCTCAGCCCGCAAAATGATACAAATGAATGACCACGCGATCGTTGTCGAAAAACATACGGTGAAAACGACAACACGTGTTCATCGCGATGCCAACAATGTCAGTTCTCAGTCGATCAATTGGCACAAACCTGTGGTGGGAATACGGCTGCACGATGACGATTATGCGAATAGAGGCGGCGGCGGCGGGAGCGACGATGACGACCGCAGGTTGCTGGATTTCGATCAATTATACGAAGAGATCCGCGGCAATTGCTGCGCGGCTCGATAATCAACGCTGACATACTGAATACATTGTCTGCGGAGGTGCGAAACATTCTGATTTCGATCACCATGGAGACTTTTGTGCGCAAAATGCTCAAGCTAGGTTTCAATTGAGCGCTTCGCTTCGTAGGCCAACGTCTATCAGGTGTTGTCTCGTGCCAGTTGTTAGCGCTAGCAGTGCGCGAAAGCACGACGCGTATGCTGTCATTTGCGCTGTCTTGCATCACCACGCGATTGCTTCTTGCATTGGGTACCACAGCTAGCGGCATCGGCATGGTGATTGGCCTGACTGAACTAGGGACCATTCTGCTCGATATTATGCTCATATTCGGCTAGGATCCGGGGAATTACAAGTCGGAATTTGACAACGCGTCATACGATGACATAGCGATCGGCTGGCTGCGAGAGCTGGAGCGTTGCAACGTGCCGCGTTACCATCCGTATCTGCTGTTTGCACTCTTCTTGCACGATCGTGAAAGTCCGATGGCGGAAGGCAACGAGGAAGACGCATCTGCGAGCACGACATCGCGACCGGACGAGCGATTTTTGATTCTCGATCAAACGGACACTTCATGGTACTTTGCCCAATTTCGCGACGCTGTAGATGGCATGATCAGGGACAATCGTGGTCTCAAACGCCGAATCGGCGCCACTGCTCTCGCAGGTGGCGGCGAACAACAATCAGCAGCGACAACATCGCCGATAATGCAAACATTGGACGATAGGTCTCGTGAAAAACTGCATTCACGAGTACCCCGCTTTCATCTCGGTGCAGCGCACGTCGAACGTGAGAATGAACACTATGACGAGGCCAGCCGTACTCGTTGCAAACGTAGCAATGACGGCGGCCAGATCGAGAAAGAGGATCCATTGAAGCGCAGCAAACCAATCGTGTCGGATAACCCGATGGTCTGCTCAATGCTCTGGAGTTTGCATTACTTTGCAAACAGGCGTTACAATTCGTTAGGACAGCGCGTCAATACGGATGACGACGTATTGAACGTGAACGACGCTACGGTGGAGCGCGCGGTGCGAGATAACGAATTGGCCGCGTTACTGGCCAGCGCATATACAGCCGACGTGTTACCGCGCAATAGCGTGTTGGGTGCAGCACGGCGCAACGTAACATCCAAATGCACAGATCCCGCGGTAAACCCGGCCACTATGTGTGGCGGTGTCGTCATTTCCGCGGCATATCTCGCGATGACACTCGTGAGCAATGGCGGCGGCGGCGGCGGCGGTGGCGGCGGCGCAGCGTATCATCTCGCGTTATTGCTTCTCGCGATAATGGTCATATTGTTGCCTCTCGCCATGTTTACCTTGTCCGTAGATCTCGTAATGGCTCGAAAGCGTACGTACGGCAACGATCGACAAGGTGGCACTTCGGCCGCCGATGTGGATGATTTGGATCGATTGTGCGATGCCTTATGCGATTTTGTACTGAACAGTGTGCATGATACCGACGACGACTCACCCGCGGGTGAGTCAGCTACTGCCATCTCTAACTCGTGGCTAAGCCGCATCCTCGAGTCCGCTCGAGGTTCCGTTTGATCAATTACATGCGATCGGAGTTGCTAGTAGTACGCGACGTCTAGTGCTTTAGAAAAACGCGGTGCAAAGGCAACAATGTGTACGAAAGAACGCGTACGATTGCAATGTGTACCGAGTCGCGCGAAGGCGCGAAGAGGAAAACATTTTCAGTAACTTGAAGACGCTGCAACACACTCTTGAGGCGTTCGAATTCGTTCTGGGTGTCATTGTTGTAGTTCTATTCTTACGGTATTTGAACAGCGGTTGACGCGTGAGGCACGAAATGACCGCCGCGGCAACAACATGCGCGTTTCAACTATGCGATACGCATGCCTCAATGTTCGACTTGTTGCTCTCGAAAACGAGCAGAGAAAACGATGGCTACGGAGGTAGCAATAACGCAGGTTGGTATCTCATACGTCTCGTCGTACGCTCGTTCGCACAGGACAAATGTTACGTCGCAGGAGACCAGCGAAGCGATTGCGCAACGACGTGCGTAACTCGAGCGACGATGATGACGACGACGACGATGACGACGCGCAGGTGGTATCCAGTGAAAAAACGAACGATCCACAACGAGACACAATGATGTTCATAGCCAACAATCGACGCCTATTTAGCATCGGGGTATCACACAGGTGATACGAGTGTACAGGGCATTGCATCGAAGAATCTTGGTACAATGGTTGTGAACGCAGATGCTCCTATCGCGACGGTCGACACGAACATGTGACACTCGGCGTGGCCACATGTCCACACAGATCCGAATCAGTCGCTCTCACCCGGTACGGTTTCGCTCAGCGCGTATGACGCAACGACGGTGACGGCGGCGGCAGCGGCGGCGACGGCTGTGAATTGAACGACGAAGACGTTTCGATTACCGCGCGCACCACCTATAGTCGCGGAGTACATGACTCTCGTATTCGCAAAGTACGCATCTCGGCACGTCTGTGGCCTGAAGACGACGACAATTTGTTATCGTTATCGACATCATCTGCAGAGCAACCGTTCGCAACGATCTGGCGATGCGACGTGAGCGTGATCTTCGCGCCGACGGCTGGGATCGGTATTGACGACGAGCGACCTCCCAAATTGGTGGATTATCGACTCGAGAGTGCATGCGAGGCGTGGGCGTTCGTGTCCAGTCTCGTGAGATGGTGTGAACGCGTGTATCGCGAGACCGAATTGTATCCGGTACGACGAAGCGTATGGGATTTGTTGTTACGCCGAGAGAGTGACGGCAGTGTAACGTCTCGCGTCTCCCTAGGGATCGTGATCCGCCTGCTCTCTATTTATTTAGGCCTACCTGCTTACACCGGCACTGCCTGGGATGCCGAGAGCTTTTCCGGACAGATGGTGAAAGGGGGAAATATGGTGATTGTAGGTGATATAAAGATTATGGCTATTGATAGGAATAGAGACTAAACAATTGTTTATTTAACAATGAGACAATATGATAAAAGTTAAAAGTGTAATATAAATGAGTGATAATACTTATAGTTATATAATTAATGAATACAAATGTGGTTTACATTATATAGCTGCTAGTAATGAGTTACAGTGAAGTGTTGAGAAAATGTACAGTTATCCTGCCCGGTGGAAGTAATGAAGGTGGTACGGTAATTTGCGAGGAGTTCCAGTGAGAGAATAGGACTCCAGTTGGTAAATGTAGGTGGCTGTCTTGTTGTTGAAAGTGTCGTCCTGTGTTAAATCTATCAATTCTATGTCTAGAGTTTCTGTCGTCGAACGCTGTTTAACCAGCCGAGGGTTGCGCGTGTGAGCCCTGTAAGAGCTTGGTAAAGAATGCGAATCCGGAATGAAGTGTCTTTGTGCGGAATGTAGTGGACGTGGAGCGTATTTAAATGTGCTTATGAGTCTGTTTTGTAATAAAAACTTGATGTACGATGGAGGAACTAGATCGTGCCCCGTGATATCTTGTATTATACGGGGTTTGGTGGGGTCCATGTGTTGAGACAACAGGGCCGCTCGTCGGCAAGCTTCCTTACGTAGCTGCCTTGCCTTCTGTTTAACGCCCCCGCGATGTTTATTTGGCATCTAACGGATTGAGTTTAAGAATAACATTTTTGGTCGGACAAGTTAAAATAGCAATTGATAAAATTAATTATTGAGTGAAAAGGACTCTTGTGACTTTAGTTATCCGTTGCCAGAGTACTGTAAAAGTACTAATAATTAATGCTTACTACCATGCTTTGGCAGGGTTAGGTTATGCGGATTGTAGGAGAAGGATAATTGAGGCGGGTGGCGGCTGTCAGCTGCGCCCCTGAGATTGAAGGATGCTAAGCACTGTACAGGTTATTAATTCATAAGTTAAATTTCCTGATCTTGATGGAAAAGGGGTGGTCTTATGAGTTGGACGGGATGGATAGGATGCTTGAGCCGAGAGGCACCCGTAAGGCGCTCCTCAGTCTGGACAAGGATAGAGGCGGGTAGCTCCAGTAAGGCGCTTCCCTAAAAGTGAGCAAGATCTATGCTTAATAATGTAAGATTCAGATTTAATGGTTAATGAACTATAAATTCCTCTGGCAAGAGATGTTATGGCACCAATTGATTTAAGTAACTGAATAAAAAGGACAAAGATTTATGAATGCTTAATATCTTCCTTTCAAGAAAATGCTCGAACAAGAGGAAAAAGGCTGCCGATAAAACAAGGATGCTGCATAAAATTAAAATGCTTAGTAGAAAATATTGAAGAATTGTATGCCGATGCAATGGCATATGTTCGTTGTACAAGAAAATCGGTGATTTTAATGGAATTGTACAATAGCAAGTAACACAGTGAGGTAATTAAGGCGTATGCCGATGCAATGGCACACGTCTACACATACACAATAAAATCAGTTACAATTCAATAAATGCATATACATATATATATGTGGGTGGGGAAGGATGCACTTCATGAAATGATTTATATTATTCCAGCTTTTATAATGGATAATGTCAAGATCTTGTCGTTATTAAGAATATACTTTCGTCTAAATAAACAATGAGATTGTAAAAATATTATTAATCTGAAACCTTAGTAATTTGATTGTTTAATATAGAATAGTCTTTACGGATAATGGTAATAGCAGAACGCAGTATATTTTATATGTGCAAGTGCAGGTTACAGTGGAAACAGTGGGAATATTATATCAAGTACATAATTATACATGAAATTATAAAGGCATATAAATGTCTTATAACTAAAATAGCTAATGAGAGAGATAGATAGAAGGCTAACATGAAGGAACGTCTCTGTGAGTCCTTGTTACGAGATAATTGTAATTTTTATTTTTATTCAATGTCTATTAACGAGGTGAAGGCCTAGGAGGTTGGAGTAAGCAGATTTTCAAAGCAGAGTCTCCGGCGTAAGGAATCCGCCTGGAGACGATGTCAGAGTGGTGGGATGCCACTGCTGATAAGGATTCTGACTATACCAATACGGCTCTGTGCTTGGCACCGATGCCGTGCGCGCGTAACCCTGTGCTTGGCACCGTTGTCATGCGCCCGCAAGAAGGAATGGAAAGGGAATAATAAGTGTGTGAGCGTAGTTCACTGCGTTGACAGACACTGGGGTTTCGTAATCACGATTTAGAAAAAGAAGAATCTGAAAATTGTCTCTCTCTCTCTCTCTTTATATATATACTAGCTTGTATAGCGTATCCTAAGGAAATCGGAACGAAATTCTAAGAGCGGTTTGACAAACTAAACGTAGATAATACACTATTCGGATTATAATGAATGGTCCTTATGTAAGGCAGTTACGAACCGACATGAACGAAAATTTCAGCGTGACGCTATGGTATCTGTTAAATAATTCGACTTGGCGTATGGTGAAACGTCACTGGTTCACTCGCGTAACAATGTTCCTAAGGCTTAGATCGCGATTGTATTTCACTTGCGCGAAACGCGGTGTATGTGAGTGTTGTGCATTAAAATATTATATACTTACTATTTATTTCAGTAGCTCAGACTTCTGCAGAGAAATCTCAAAGAACAGGCTTTTTTTTTTATTCCAGAATACTCTCAATACTGTTGGGACCACTCTAGCCACGGCACAACTCGAGCGGGGAGTCGACTTATCCGCACACTTTGAGTATTATAAAACACCGTGGATGTTCTGGCAAGTTTCCTAAGAAATCTTCCAGATTTTGAATAGCACAAGGCAAAGGCTCTGAAGGAGCGTAGGAAGAGGCTCTTATGCGAGACGACCGTTGTCCGTGGTGGCACGGTCGCTCAGAGACACTTTTCCTCTTTGCGTCAAATTAACAAAGATGTCTTGGAGGCACTCCTAAGAGGCACGTCTGTACTGTATGAACTTCCGATGTCGACTCTGCGGTGGGAGCTGCTCCCGGGGCCTCGTTCGGTCCGGACAATGGAACTCAAGAGTGGGGTAGGCTATATGGTAGGAGTAATGGGATTATACGAGAGGGATCCAGAGTAGGAGCGTTCAAGGTTTTTCAGAGTGGGACTGAGTGGCGTGATGCTGACGGGGCATCGAGACATCTCGGCGCGCCGCCGGATGTGATAAGGAGCGTGGTCAACAGGATGCCCTATGTTACCTGATATGGGCTCGGGTTACTCGGGGATTCCAGAGCACCTTCGGTGGCCCGGCTGCGTGCGTGCCTTATCTTTGAGACTTCCTGTCGCCAGTCTGGCTTATTAATTTATATGTGCGCGTAATTATTTATGCCTTATAATATTATAATTTAATAAAAAAAATGGTTAATATTATATATGTGTGGTTCTTAAGGTTATAATATACGCCTAATTTAGTATTATATGAATAGTGTAATAGAAAGTTATAATGTTAATTAGTTATGATTTTTATAAAGACAATATGCATGTGTTATAATAAAAGAGATATTTGTTATTAATGTTTAAATGTGGTTATTAAGAATTATTATAAGAAATGCATATTGTTAACAGTGGGTTTTAGAGTGTAGAGATTTATAATATTGTTAACTGGAAAATTAGGATTTCTTATTACAGGGATCCTTATTATTACTGTTGTTAAATTAATGTTTCTCGGCAAGGCTGAGTTCTACCATAGGGCTCTCTACTTACGTATGTCGGTAAGATAGATTCCTTGGGTAGGTTTCGTTATTATTGGCGTCGGTAATTAATTAACAATTGTTATAAACGGTTCTTATGTATAAATTACCGAGTTTTAGACCTTATAGAAGCTTATGGTAATAGAAGATTCGATGAACAATTAATTTTTATTATTAGTGATGAGTTCAAGCCGTTGTACTGTACGAACGAATTTAAAAGAGTGCAATATTTAAGAGGAGCTTGAACGTGGACAGAAGGCTTAAATTAAATTAAATAAAGTATTTAAACGTGACCAAGGCAAAAATGGTGGATTTCCAAGCTAAATAGAGTATTTAAACGACCCCTGAACTTAAATAAATGAGGTTTATTAAATATTAAGTAAGAATTACCAAATTTTGAGAATGTACTGTCAGAAGGATTCTCTGTTTGTGGGCAAGAATTAATTGTTTTCGTTTGGCATTATTTCCTTTTGTAATTAATATTCTGAGGTTTTGACATTTGCTTATGTTTCACTAAAATGTTCTCTATGTACGTAGGTGTTAAAAATATTTTAAATTGACTTTTCTTAATTTTCACGGAAGGTACGCATTACTGATGTCCCAATAGTCCCTGCGTATGAATTTTAGAATTTTCTGAAGTCTACTGGTAAGTAACATTGTTGGTTTCTTATTAATTGTTAATGTTTTTCAAAATGTTAATATGGTCGTTAAATAGAGGTCTTTTAATGCTATTGTTAGCAATTAAGATTTTTTTTCTAGGCCTTATAGTTACTGAGAAAAACATGCCTTTTCCTGATTGGTCGAGACATTCAAATAGCCATAACTTCTAAACTATCGATTTTACAGAAATTTTATTAGGACATAATTTGTAATACTTTGAAGGAGCCTTAAATCGCACCGCGCGATTTTCTAAAATTATTATTATTTTAAAAGATATGAACTTTTATCAATAAATTTTAATAGTAACAATTACCCTCTATGGTTGAATCTACCTATATGTCTCGCTGGCCTTTTAATGTAGAGGCGAAAAAATGATATGGTGGAGAGAACGTCGCAGGACGTTACAGCAGATCAAGCGCCGCCGCTGCCGCGACTATGACAACTGGAATAACCGTCGTGTCTTCGTGCGGCCTCGTAGACGTGGGAGACGACTCGGCTTACGTGCACACCTTGCGTGTATTCATGCTCATGGTGTATGTGAGTTGCTCTTACGGTGCGATGGTCCGTACTGCATCGATCAACGATCGCGTGTCTCACGCCTGTCTATTTCCACCCAAAACGTCTGGAATTTATCACGCCTTATTTCATACGTCGGTACTGCCACATCGACTCATTTGCGCGCAAACTGGAAGTCGCCGACGCGAATCTCCGCCGCAGCCGTATCGTCGACCCTACGACGTCAGCGGCGGTTATTACGGCGGTAGATACCCAACAGCGCGTCAGTGGTTGGACGACTTTATGAATCTGTGCGAAAAAGCTTGCTAAAAGTACCAGTTGTTACGCCCCTCGGAGCATGATCGGCGCGACGGCGACGACGATCAGGACTGTGTGCGATCACAGTGCGATCCGAACGCGCGGCACTTCAGATGATGAACGGTTCCGAATATCTGACATACTTGCGCGATTCGTATCCGCAAACGCGATACGCTTTGTGCCAATGGAACGCTTTGTATGAACGTTACTCGTGCGAGTTATGTCAGGACGCAATCGGTGCGTTCACCGATGATGGACGTCGCAGTTTCGCTGGTGTGCGAGCTCACGAGCTCTCTCGCATCCTCGTTACCAGTCGATACAATGCATGCGTCAATATCTCAATGTCGATCAACAATAACGACACCGAGAACCGACGCAAAGATGACCTGGCTGATAATAACCGCGGCGGCGGCGGCAGCGGCGTTCGATTATCTATGCACGTGTGTAACTTTCTACCACTTGTGATAGGCACGAATTTCGATCGGGCTATACGGACGACGATACCGCAGGCTCTCATCACTATCGACATCACCGACTTGCTCGAGTCACGGAGCAACAGCGGCAGCAGCGGTGGCGGCGGCGGCAGCAGTGATGGAGAAGATGACGATGACAGGTCGTTGTCCTTCAAACAACGACAACAGAATTTGTCTCTGGCCAACGAGCCCGAGTCCGAGTATCTCGGTCGCGTATTTGCATTCGGCAACTTTTGGTTGTTCAATAGCTTCATCAGCACCGACGCGCGCCAGGGACACCGGTATCGTGAACACACAAATTCAATCAACACCACAGTGCCTGTACGTGTACGATCGCACGGGAAAGGGCCACATGTTGTATTTGGGTAAATCAGGCGAACTCCGAATGCGAGATAAGCGAAAGCGCGAAGCTGAACTGATTGACGCGCGTGGCGAATACGTTCTTGACCGCGATGAAGCGAACAATACATCTGCCATTGCAACTGCTGCGGTAGTAAGCGATTTTGCTCGAGATGCATTGCAACCGCCGTTCGATGGGCTGTCGCCGAGTTCATTCTTTCGTAATTGTCGCGAGTACATGTTGCGCGGCATCGGCAAAACAACCGCGATCACTGGCAGGAAGAGCACGATTTTTCGCAACACGGCCATCAAGGGATGCGACATCGATCATCTGTGCAACAAGCGCGTCTCGAACGCACCGGCGCTCTACACGGCGCTCATGACCGAATTTGAACGCACCGTGCGCGCGGCGGTCGAGTCGTCGCTGTCATCTTCGTACGAGGATGACAAACAGCAGCAGCAGCAACAGTCGCCATCACGAAATATGGCCGATTTGTCAAGTCGCGTTCGTTACATAGTGGCGCAATACGCCTCAATGGCCCAGCGGGCCAATCTGTTGCCCTTCATCAGTCGCAAGACACACATCAAACACGATTGGTGCGAATCAATGAAGCGACTGATGAAGAGTGAGATTCGCACTAATCGCGCGCGTACGGTACGTTTCGCGCGCACCGGATTTCTTGCCGCGACCACATCGGCCTCAGCAAGCGTGAGCGGCACGCTTGTAGACGACGGCGACAATGAGTTGATTTTTCGCTTTCGCGCTCCGGACGCTCCCTTCGAATGCGCGAAAGTGACGCAACCATTTCTATGCGCAAAGACTCACAGCGATCCTGAGTACGATCACGAGATGATCAAGCGAATGCGAGTCGTCAATCTCAATGCGATGACGTGTCTGCGCATGCCTCGCGGTTTTGATCGATTTCTCAGCTACTTCAACGTAGGGAACATCGGGAACGCCGGACGAGTCATGAATCGGGTTCACTCGATGCGTGAGTCGTATATCATTAACGAGGCTGCTGCTGTTCAACGCACGGTCAAGTGGATGCGCGAATACGCTCTGCGCAGATATCATCGCTGCGTACATGCATCCCCGCAGCAATATCAGGTGCCGTATATAATGCTCGCTGTCAACGAGATGCCGATCGTTCGACTCGACAACATGACTATTCTTAACAGCGAGGACGACGACAACGACGACGACGACGACAACGATAATAACTCGAGCTTCAACCTGTGGGAATTTGCTGTGGCTGTCAAGTATCGCGAACCCGGAGCGACTGTGATTGTAACCGAATTGAGTGGCGACCGCGGCGACGACGGCCGAAATGTCGATTTTTATGTAAACGTACGTCTTTTGAACTGCGTGCCGTTGTGTCCTGTCGGCATAGTCGTTGCGAATGACGATGAACCTTCGAAACTTCGAACAACGAAACAACAACGACGACAACGACAACGACGACGACGACGACGATCGCTCGTTAGTGTTCCTCGTGCCGCGAGTTCGTGCCGATTGAAACGTCGTTGAGCGTCTCCGTGTCCAAGGAAACACAGATCAACGCGTGGAATGAGACGACAACAGGAGGTGTTTGGTTGCGATTGTCGTCCGTGCTACCACGTTGTCGCGCGCATTCCTGGTTCAATCGGCATGAACTGTCCCTCTATCGCGACTAGATCAACGGCAACAACGGCGGCTTTCCATCGAGACCAAAGTTGCACGAGATTGCGTGCCACGATATGCTATCGATAGGCGCGTATCCATACATGACGGAGATTAGCAAATGTATCGTGGCGATTAATGCGCATAGACGAGCGCTCGAAACGGTACGCAACTGCGACGTAAACTACGAGATAGACTGTTGGCCTCGGGATTATTTCGACCGAAACGGAAAATTGACCGGAGTGCGAATAAACGATGACAACGACGGCAACGACGGCGGCGGCGGAAACAACAGTTCGATCACTGCACCTGTAACGTCTCGCGTCTCCCTAGGGATCGTGATCCGCCTGCTCTCTATTTATTTAGGCCTACCTGCTTACACCGGCACTGCCTGGGATGCCGAGAGCTTTTCCGGACAGATGGTGAAAGGGGGAAATATGGTGATTGTAGGTGATATAAAGATTATGGCTATTGATAGGAATAGAGACTAAACAATTGTTTATTTAACAATGAGACAATATGATAGTTGAAAGTGTAATATAAATGAGTGATAATACTTATAGTTATATATAATTAATATATAATTATATATATATATAATTAATGAATACAAATGTGGTTTACATTATATAGCTGCTAGTAATGAGTTACAGTGAAGTGTTGAGAAAATGTACAGTTATCCTGCCCGGTGGAAGTAATGAAGGTGGTACGGTAATTTGCGAGGAGTTCCAGTGAGAGAATAGGACTCCAGTTGGTAAATGTAGGTGGCTGTCTTGTTGTTGAAAGTGTCGTCCTGTGTTAAATCTATCAATTCTATGTCTAGAGTTTCTGTCGTCGAACGCTGTTTAACCAGCCGAGGGTTGCGCGTGTGAGCCCTGTAAGAGCTTGGTAAAGAATGCGAATCCGGAATGAAGTGTCTTTGTGCGGAATGTAGTGGACGTGGAGCGTATTTAAATGTGCTTATGAGTCTGTTTTGTAATAAAAACTTGATGTACGATGGAGGAACTAGATCGTGCCCCGTGATATCTTGTATTATACGGGGTTTGGTGGGGTCCATGTGTTGAGACAACAGGGCCGCTCGTCGGCAAGCTTCCTTACGTAGCTGCCTTGCCTTCTGTTTAACGCCCCCGCGATGTTTATTTGGCATCTAACGGATTGAGTTTAAGAATAACATTTTTGGTCGGACAAGTTAAAATAGCAATTGATAAAATTAATTATTGAGTGAAAAGGACTCTTGTGACTTTAGTTATCCGTTGCCAGAGTACTGTAAAAGTACTAATAATTAATGCTTACTACCATGCTTTGGCAGGGTTAGGTTATGGATTGTAGGAGAAGGATAATTGAGGCGGGTGGCGGCTGTCAGCTGCGCCCCTGAGATTGAAGGATGCTAAGCACTGTACAGGTTATTAATTCACAAGTTAAATTTCCTGATCTTGATGGAAAAGGGGTGGTCTTATGAGTTGGACGGGATGGATAGGATGCTTGAGCCGAGAGGCACCCGTAAGGCGCTCCTCAGTCTGGACAAGGATAGAGGCGGGTAGCTCCAGTAAGGCGCTTCCCTAAAAGTGAGCAAGATCTATGCTTAATAATGTAAGATTCAGATTTAATGGTTAATGAACTATAAATTCCTCTGGCAAGAGATGTTATGGCACCAATTGATTTAAGTAACTGAATAAAAAGGACAAAGATTTATGAATGCTTAATATCTTCCTTTCAAGAAAATGCTCGAACAAGAGGAAAAAGGCTGCCGATAAAACAAGGATGCTGCATAAAATTAAAATGCTTAGTAGAAAATATTGAAGAATTGTATGCCGATGCAATGGCATATGTTCGTTGTACAAGAAAATCGGTGATTTTATGGAATTGTACAATAGCAAGTAACACAGTGAGGTAATTAAGGCGTATGCCGATGCAATGGCACACGTCTACACATACACAATAAAATCAGTTACAATTCAATAAATGCATATACATATATATATGTGGGTGGGGAAGGATGCACTTCATGAAATGATTTATATTATTCCAGCTTTTATAATGGATAATGTCAAGATCTTGTCGTTATTAAGAATATACTTTCGTCTAAATAAACAATGAGATTGTAAAAATATTATTAATCTGAAACCTTAGTAATTTGATTGTTTAATATAGAATAGTCTTTACGGATAATGGTAATAGCAGAACGCAGTATATTTTATATGTGCAAGTGCAGGTTACAGTGGAAACAGTGGGAATATTATATCAAGTACATAATTATACATGAAATTATAAAGGCATATAAATGTCTTATAACTAAAATAGCTAATGAGAGAGATAGATAGAAGGCTAACATGAAGGAACGTCTCTGTGAGTCCTTGTTACGAGATAATTGTAATTTTTATTTTTATTCAATGTCTATTAACGAGGTGAAGGCCTAGGAGGTTGGAGTAAGCAGATTTTCAAAGCAGAGTCTCCGGCGTAAGGAATCCGCCTGGAGACGATGTCAGAGTGGTGGGATGCCACTGCTGATAAGGATTCTGACTATACCAATACGGCTCTGTGCTTGGCACCGATGCCGTGCGCGCGTAACCCTGTGCTTGGCACCGTTGTCATGCGCCCGCAAGAAGGAATGGAAAGGGAATAATAAGTGTGTGAGCGTAGTTCACTGCGTGACAGACACTGGGGTTTCGTAATCACGATTTAGAAAAAGAAGAATCTGAAAATTGTCTCTCTCTCTCTCTCTTTATATATATACTAGCTTGTATAGCGTATCCTAAGGAAATCGGAACGAAATTCTAAGAGCGGTTTGACAAACTAAACGTAGATAATACACTATTCGGATTATAATGAATGGTCCTTATGTAAGGCAGTTACGAACCGACATGAACGAAAATTTCAGCGTGACGCTATGGTATCTGTTAAATAATTCGACTTGGCGTATGGTGAAACGTCACTGGTTCACTCGCGTAACAATGTTCCTAAGGCTTAGATCGCGATTGTATTTCACTTGCGCGAAACGCGGTGTATGTGAGTGTTGTGCATTAAAATATTATATACTTACTATTTATTTCAGTAGCTCAGACTTTTGCAGAGAAATCTCAAAGAACAGGCTTTTTTATTCCAGAATACTCTCAGTACTGTTAGGACCACTCTAGCCACGGCACAACTCGAGCGGGGAGTCGACTTATCCGCACACTTTGAGTATTATAAAACACCGTGGATGTTCTGGCAAGTTTCCTAAGAAATCTTCCAGATTTTGAATAGCACAAGGCAAAGGCTCTGAAGGAGCGTAGGAAGAGGCTCTTATGCGAGACGACCGTTGTCCGTGGTGGCACGGTCGCTCAGAGACACTTTTCCTCTTTGCGTCAAATTAACAAAGATGTCTTGGAGGCACTCCTAAGAGGCACGTCTGTACTGTATGAACTTCCGATGTCGACTCTGCGGTGGGAGCTGCTCCCGGGGCCTCGTTCGGTCCGGACAATGGAACTCAAGAGTGGGGTAGGCTATATGGTAGGAGTAATGGGATTATACGAGAGGGATCCAGAGTAGGAGCGTTCAAGGTTTTTCAGAGTGGGACTGAGTGGCGTGATGCTGACGGGGCATCGAGACATCTCGGCGCGCCGCCGGATGTGATAAGGAGCGTGGTCAACAGGATTGCCCTATGTTACCTGATATGGGCTCGGGTTACTCGGGGATTCCAGAGCACCTTCGGTGGCCCGGCTGCGTGCGTGCCTTATCTTTGAGACTTCCTGTCGCCAGTCTGGCTTATTAATTTATATGTGCGCGTAATTATTTATGCCTTATAATATTATAATTTAATAAAAAAAATGGTTAATATTATATATGTGTGGTTCTTAAGGTTATAATATACGCCTAATTTAGTATTATATGAATAGTGTAATAGAAAGTTATAATGTTAATTAGTTATGATTTTTATAAAGACAATATGCATGTGTTATAATAAAAGAGATATTTGTTATTAATGTTTAAATGTGGTTATTAAGATTATTATAAGAAATGCATATTGTTAACAGTGGGTTTTAGAGTGTAGAGATTTATATATTGTTAACTGGAAAATTAGGATTTCTTATTACAGGGATCCTTATTATTACTGTTGTTAAATTAATGTTTCTCGGCAAGGCTGAGTTCTACCATAGGGCTCTCTACTTACGTATGTCGGTAAGATAGATCCCTTGGGTAGGTTTCGTTATTATTGTCGTCGGTAATTAATTAACAATTGTTATAAACGGTTCTTATGTATAAATTACCGACTTTTAGACCTTATAGGAAGCTTATGGTAATAGAAGATTCGATGAACAATAATTTTTATTATTAGTGATGAGTTCAAGCCGTTGTACTGTACGAACGAATTTAAAAGAGTGCAATATTTAAGAGGAGCTTGAACGTGGACAGAAGGCTTAAATTAAATAAAGTATTTAAACGTGACCAAGGCAAAAATGGTGGATTTCCAAGCTAAATAGGGTATTTAAACGACCCCTGAACTTAAATAAATGAGGTTTATTAAATTTTAAGTAAAATTACCAAATTTTGAGAATGTACTGTCAGAAGGATTCTCTGTTTGTGGGCAAGAATTAATTGTTTTCGTTTGGCATTATTTCCTTTTGTAATTAATATTCTGAGGTTTTGACATTTGCTTATGTTTCACTAAAATGTTCTCTATGTACGTAGGTGTTAAAAATATTTTTAAATTGACTTTTCTTAATTTTCACGGAAGGTACGCATTACTGATGTCCCAATAGTCCTGCGTATGAATTTTAGAATTTTCTGAAGTCTACTGGTAAGTAACATTGTTGGTTTCTTATTAATTGTTAATGTTTTTCAAAATGTTAATATGGTCGTTAAATAGAGGTCTTTTAATGCTATTGTTAGCAATTAAGATTTTTCTTCTAGGCCTATAGTTACTGAGAAAAACATGCCTTTTCCTGATTGGTCGAGACATTCAAATAGCCATAACTTCTAAACTATCGATTTTACAGAAATTTTATTAGGACATAATTTGTAATACTTTGAAGGAGCCTTAAATCGCACCGCGCGATTTTCTAAAATTATTATTATTTTAAAAGATATGAACTTTTATCGATAAATTTTAATAGTAACAATTACTTTTTATGGTTGAATCTACCTATATGTCTCGCTGGCCTTTTAATGTAGAGGCGAAAAAATGATATGGTGGAGAGAACGTCGCAGGACGTTACATACTACCATCATTCACTCGTAGAATCGTGTGCGCTAAGAACGTTTGAATTGGAACAATCTCATCGTATCTGGGACAGACTGGTGTACATGCAT